>NC_074704.1:4380162-4439503 GCF_029448725.1 Salvelinus fontinalis
GAGGAGAGGGGGATGGATGGAGGAGAGGAGAGGAGAGGGGGATGGATGGAGGAGAGGAGAGGAGAGGGGGTTGGATGGGGGGAGGAGAGGGGGATGGATGGAGGAGAGGAAAGGAGAGGGGGTTGGAGGGAGGAGAGGGTTTGGATGGAGGAGAGGGGAATGGATGGAGGGGAGGAGAGGGGGATGGATGGAGGAGGGGGTTGGATGGGGGAGGAGAGGGGGTTGGATGGGGGGAGGAGAGGGGGTTGGATGGGGTAGGAGAGGGGGTTGGATGGGGGGAGGAGAGGGGGATGGATGGAGGAGAGGAAAGGAGAGGGGGTTGGGTGGGGGGAGGAGAGGGGGATGGATGGAGGAGAGGAAAGGAGAGGGGGTTGGAGGGAGGAGAGGGTTTGGATGGAGGAGAGGAGAGGAGAGGGGGATGGATGGAGGAGAGGGAGGAGAGGGGGATGGATGGAGGAGAGGAGAGGGGAATGGATGGAGGAGAGGAGAGGAGAGGGGGATGGATGGAGGAGAGGAGAGGAGAGGGGGATGGATGGAGGAGAGGAGAGGAGAGGGGGTTGGATGGGGGGAGGAGAGGGTTTGGATGGAGGAGAGGAGAGGGGGATGGATGGAGGAGAGGGAGGAGAGGGGAATGGATGGAGGAGAGGAGAGGAGAGGGGGATGGATGGAGGAGAGGAGAGGAGAGGGGGATGGATGGAGGAGAGGAGAGGAGAGGGGGATGGATGGAGGAGAGGAAAGGAGAGGGGGTTGGAGGGAGGAGAGGGTTTGGATGGAGGAGAGGGGAATGGATGGAGGAGAGGAGAGGGGGTTGGAGGGAGGAGAGGAGAGGGGAATGGATGGAGGAGAGGAGAGGGGAATGGATGGAGGAGAGGAGAGGGGGTTGGAGGGAGGAGAGGAGAGGGGAATGGATGGAGGAGAGGAGAGGAGAGGGGAATGGATGGAGGAGAGGAGAGGAGAGGAGAGGGGGTTGGATGGAGGAGAGGAGAGGGGAATGGATGGAGGAGAGGAGAGGGGGTTGGATGGAGGAGAGGAGAGGGGAATGGATGGAGGAGAGGAGAGGGGAATGGATGGAGGAGAGTAGAGGGGAATGGATGGAGGAGAGGAGAGGGGGTTGGAGGGAGGAGAGGAGAGGAGAGGGGGTTGGATGGAGGAGAGGAGAGGGGGTTGGATGGAGGAGAGGAGAGGGGAATGGATGGAGGAGAGGAGAGGGGGTTGGATGGAGGAGAGGAGAGGGGGTTGGATGGAGGAGAGGAGAGGAGAGGGGAATGGGTGGAGGAGAGGAGAGGGGAATGGAGGGAGGAGAGGAGAGGGGAATGGATGGAGGAGAGGAGAGGAGGTGGAGGAGAGGAGAGGAGAGGGGGTTGGAGGGAGGAGAGGAGAGGGGGTTGGAGGGAGGAGAGGAGAGGGGGTTGGAGGGAGGAGAGGAGGTGGAGGAGGAGAGGAGGTGGAGGGAGGAGAGGAGGTGGAGGGAGGAGAGGAGGTTGGAGGGAGGAGAGGAGAGGGGGTTGGAGGGAGGAGAGGAGGTTGGAGGGAGGAGAGGATAGGGGAATGGATGGAGGAGAGGGGAATGGATGGAGGAGAGGAGAGGGGAATGGATGGAGGAGAGGAGAGGGGAATGGAGGGAGGAGAGGAGAGGAGAATGGATGGAGGAGAGGATAGGGGAATGGATGGAGGAGAGGAGAGGGGGTTGGATGGAGGAGAGGAGAGGAGAGGGGAATGGAGGGAGGAGAGGAGAGGAGAGGGGAATGGATGGAGGAGAGGAGAGGAGAGGAGGTGGAGGAGAGGAGAGGAGAGGAGAGGGGGTTGGAGGGAGGAGAGGAGAGGGGGTTGGAGGGAGGAGAGGAGAGGGGGTTGGAGGGAGGAGAGGAGGTGGAGGAGGTGGAGGAGGAGAGGAGGTGGAGGAGAGAAGAGGGGGTTGGAGGGAGGAGAGGAGGTTGGAGGGAGGAGAGGAGAGGGGGTTGGAGTGAGGAGAGGAGAGGGGGTTGGAGGAGAGGACAGAGGTTTGGAGGGAGGAGAGGAGGGAGGAGAGGAGGTTGGAGGGAGGAGAGGAGAGGGGGTTGGAGGGAGGAGAGGAGTTTAGAGGGAGGAGAGGAGAGGGGGTTGGAGTGAGGAGAGGAGAGGGGGTTGGAGGGAGGAGAGGAGAGGGGGTTGGATGGAGGAGAGGAGAGGGGAATGGATGGAGGAGAGGAGAGGGGAATGGAGGGAGGAGAGGAGAGGGGAATGGATGGAGGAGAGGAGAGGGGGTTGGAGGGAGGAGAGGAGAGGGGGTTGGAGGGAGGAGAGGAGAGGGGGTTGGAGGGAGGAGAGGAGGTGGAGGAGGAGAGGAGGTGGAGGGAGGAGAGGAGGTTGGAGGGAGGAGAGGAGAGGGGGTTGGAGGGAGGAGAGGAGGTTGGAGGGAGGAGAGGATAGGGGAATGGATGGAGGAGAGGAGAGGGGAATGGATGGAGGAGAGGAGAGGGGAATGGATGGAGGAGAGGAGAGGGGAATGGAGGGAGGAGAGGAGAGGAGAATGGATGGAGGAGAGGATAGGGGAATGGATGGAGGAGAGGAGAGGGGGTTGGATGGAGGAGAGGAGAGGAGAGGGGAATGGAGGGAGGAGGGGAGAGGGGAATGGAGGGAGGAGAGGAGAGGAGAGGGGAATGGATGGAGGAGAGGAGAGGAGGTGGAGGAGAGGAGAGGAGAGGGGGTTGGAGGGAGGAGAGGAGAGGGGGTTGGAGGGAGGAGGTGGAGGAGGAGAGGAGGTGGAGGAGAGAAGAGGGGGTTGGAGGGAGGAGAGGAGGTTGGAGGGAGGAGAGGAGAGGGGGTTGGAGTGAGGAGAGGAGAGGGGGTTGGAGGAGAGGAGAGGGGGTTGGAGGGAGGAGAGGAGGTTGGAGGGAGGAGAGGAGGTTGGAGGGAGGAGAGGAGGTTGGAGGGAGGAGAGGAGGTTGGAGGGAGGAGAGGAGAGGGGGTTGGAGGGAGGAGAGGAGTTTAGAGGGAGGAGAGGAGAGGGGGTTTGGAGTGAGGAGAGGAGAGGGGGTTGGAGGGAGGAGAGGAGGTTGGAGGGAGGAGAGGAGAGGGGGTTGGAGGGAGGAGAGGAGTTTGGAGGGAGGAGAGGAGAGGGGGTTGGAGGGAGGAGAGGGGGTTGGAGTGAGGAGAGGAGAGGGGGTTGTAGGAGAGGAGAGAGGGTTGGAGGGAGGAGAGGAGAGGAGAATGGATGGATAGGATAGTGAATGAGGGGATAGGAGAGAAAAGAAGATTATAAAAAGCCCACAGATGAGTCTCTTGGCTGTGGAAGCAGTGAGGTATTCAGTATTAGAGTGAGACAGTAAGATATTCAGTATTAGAGGGAGACAGTAAGATATTCAGTATTAGAGGGAGACAGTAAGATATTCAGTATTAGAGTGAGGGAGACAGTAAGATATTCAGTATTAGAGTGAGACAGTAAGATATTCAGTATTAGAGGGAGACAGTAAGATATTCAGTATTAGAGGGAGACAGTAAGATATTCAGTATTAGAGTGAGGGAGACAGTAGGATATTCAGTATTAGAGGGAGACAGTAAGATATTCAGTATTAGAGTGAGACAGTAAGGTATTCAGTATTAGAGGGAGACAGTAAGATATTCAGTATTAGAGGGAGACAGTAAGATATTCAGTATTAGAGGGAGACAGTAAGATATTCAGTATTAGAGTGAGGGAGACAGTAAGATATTCAGTATTAGAGTGAGGGAGACAGTAAGGTATTCAGTATTAGAGGGAGACAGTAAGATATTCAGTATTAGAGTGAGGGAGACAGTAAGGTATTCAGTATTAGAGGGAGACAGTAAGATATTCAATATTAGAGGGAGACAGTAAGATATTCAGTATTAGAGGGAGACAGTAAGATATTCAGTATTAGAGGGAGACAGTAAGATATTCAGTATTAGAGTGAGAGGGAGACAGTGAGGTATTCAGTATTAGAGTGAGGGAGACAGTAAGGTATTCAGTATTAGAGGGAGACAGTAAGATATTCAGTATTAGAGTGAGCGGGAGACAGTGAGGTATTCAGTATTAGAGTGAGAGGGAGACAGTGAGGTATTCAGTATTAGAGTGAGCGGGAGACAGTGAGGTATTCAGTATTAGAGTGAGAGGGAGACAGTGAGGGAGACAGTATTAGAGTGAGAGGGAGACAGTGAGGTATTCAGTATTAGAGTGAGAGGGAGACAGTAAGGTATTCAGTATTAGAGTGAGGGAGACAGTAAGGTATTCAGTATTAGAGGGAGACAGTAAGGTATTCAGTATTAGAGTGAGAGGGAGAAAGTAAGGTATTCAGTATTAGAGTGAGCGGGAGACAGTGAGGTATTCAGTATTAGAGTGAGAGGGAGACAGTGAGGGAGACAGTATTAGAGTGAGAGGGAGACAGTAAGGTATTCAGTATTAGAGTGAGAGGGAGACAGTAAGGTATTCAGTATTAGAGTGAGAGGGAGACAGTGAGGTATTAGAGTGAGAGGGAGACAGTAAGGTATTCAGTATTAGAGTGAGAGGGAGACAGTGAGGGAGACAGTATTAGAGTGAGAGGGAGACGGTAAGGTATTCAGTATTAGAGTGAGACAGTAAGGTATTCAGTATTAGAGTGAGACAGTAAGGTATTCAGTATTAGAGTGAGCGGGAGACAGTGAGGTATTCAGTATTAGAGTGAGAGGGAGACAGTAAGGTATTCAGTATTAGAGTGAGAGGGAGACAGTGAGGGAGACAGTAAGGTATTCATGTTGCAGAGCTCCAAAAATATATATTTCTTCCCCGCAAACTCACCGGGCACAAAACAATTGCAGCTGTGTAAATATTTCACTCAGGGACTTGTGTGTGTTGGTGTGTGTGTTAGTGTGTGTGTGTGTGTGCGTGTGTGTTGGTGTGTGTGTTGGTGTGTGTGTCAGGGGTTGTTAAAACCTCTCAGACCAGTGTTTAAAGGCTCTCTCCTCTCCTTCTCTCTTTCCCTCCATCCCTCTCTCTTGTTCTCACCACATCTATCTGTTCTCGTTCCTCTGTTCCCTCCATCTCTCATGTGTTCTCTCCTCCCATCTCCATTTTTAGGACAATTGAACTCCTCTCCTCTTTCACGTTTTAAGTCATCTCTCCTTCTCACCTTCTCACCTTCTCTCCATCTCTCTTGGTTTCTGTCCTGAATAATGGATGATTCCTACCTCAGAGTAGAGTAGAGCTAGATGTTATAGATTGTACTGACTGTCAAAAAATACAATCAGATGTTATTTGTCACATTCGCAGACAAATGTCAGAGTCAGACAGACTGACCGGCTGCCAAGAAACACTAACACTCTCAGCAAACAGATTTTTAGTCAAACGAAAAGCTCTTTTGGTTCATTTGATCCCTCCCCCTCCCCTCTCTCTCTCTCAGTACTAGGGGATGGGCTTTAACACCAGATCCAGTTTAACTCTCTCTCTCTCTCTCTCTCTGTCTCTCTCTCTCTGTCTCTCTCTGTCTCTCTCTGTCTCTCTCTGTCTCTCTCTGTCTCTCTCTGTCTCTCTCTGTCTCTCTCTGTCTCTCTCTGTCTCTCTCTCTCTCTCTCTCTCTCTCTGTTTCTCCCTCTATCTCTCTCTCTCTCTCTCTCTCAGTACTAGTATAGTAAAGGGGACTATTTGTCAGTCTGCTGGTTGGCTTTAACACCAGACCCAGTTTAACATAAACCTCCTGGTGGTTGAGGTGTGGAACTTGGATCTTTTGTGCAAGAAATGAGCAGGAATGGGCTTGTGTTTAAGCCTGTAAGGGTGTGTGTGTGTGTGTGTGTGTGTGTGTGTGTGTGTGTGTGTGTGTGTGTGTGTGTGTGTGTGCGCGTGTGTGTGTGTGCGTGAGGGTGAGCGTGTGCGCGTGCGTGTGTGTGTGTGTGCGTGAGGGTGAGCGTGTGTTTAAGCCTGTAAGGGAGCATGTGTGTGTGTGCGTCTGTGTCTGTGTAAGCCTGTAAAGGAGTGTGTGCTTGTGTTTAAGCCTGTAAGGGTTTGTGTGTGTGTGTGTGTGTGTGTGTGTGTGTGTGTGTGTGCGCGTGTGCATGTGCGTGCGTGTGTGTGTGTGTGGTGTGTGTGTGTGTGTGTGTGTGTGTGTGTGTGTGTGTGTGTGTGTGTGTGTGTGTGTGTGTGTGTGTGTAAGCCTGTAAGGGAGTGGTAGTGAGATGCAGAGATCAAAGGCAGAAGGAGATTTAGCTGCTTTGTGTCTGAAAGGGTTGAAAAAATGGTAGAATAAAGAAAGGGATGAACGTTCCCAGTTCTCCTGTTTCTAAACACCTGTTTCAGGACAGACACACCGTCCTGCTTCTCTCCTTTCCATTTCCCAGTTCTCCTGTTTCTAAACACCTGTTTCAGGACAGACACACCGTCCTGCTTCTCCCCTTTCTCACACAACAGAGCTCCCTTCTGGCCCCACTGTGTTTGAGGATCAACTTTTGGTGAAGAGATTGAGAGAAGAGAGGAGAGAGGAGAGGAGAGGAGAGAGGATTTGTATTGTTCTAGAGCTGAGAGATAGAGGAGAGATGAGATTAGAGGAGAGAGGAGAGAGGAGAGGAGAGAGGACTTGTCTTGTTCTAGAGCTGAGAGATAGAGGAGAGGAGAGGAGAGGAGAGATGAGATGAGAGAGGAGAGGAGAGAGGACTTGTCTTGTTCTAGGGCTGAGAGATAGAGGAGAGATGAGATGAGAGAGGAGAGGAGAGGAGAGAGGACTTGTCTTGTCCTAGAGCTGAGCTAGCTGTGTTTGGGCTGTATGTTTGTAGTGGGGTGTGTGTGTGGTGTGTGTGTGTGTGTGCGTGTGATAAGGCTGTGTGTAGTGTGATTGAATGACCGTGTCATTGAGAAGGTCAACCATCTCCTCACCACCACGTTCCCCTTTCATTACTAATCCTGTTCAGCATTAAACCTCTCTCTGTGTCTCTGCCTCTCTCTCTGTGTGTCTCTGCCTCTCTCTCTCTCTGTATCTGTCTCTCTCTCTCTCTCTCTCTCTTTGTCTCTGTCTCTCTCTCTCTCTCTGTGTCTCTGTCTCTCTGTGTCTCTGTCTCTCTCTTTCTCTCTCTGTGTGTCTCTGCCTCTCTCTTTCTCTCTCTGTGTGTCTCTGCCTCTCTCTCTGTGTGTCTCTGCCTCTCTCTCTCTCTGTATCTGTCTCTCTCTCTCTCTCTCTCTCTTTGTCTCTGTCTCTCTCTCTCTCTCTGTGTCTCTGTCTCTCTGTGTCTCTGTCTCTCTCTCTCTCTGTGTCTCTGTTTCTCTCTGTGTCTCTGTCTCTCTCTCTCTGTGTCTCTGTCTCTCTCTATCTCTTTCTCTCTCTCTCCGTGTCTCTCTCTCTGTGTCTCTCTCTCTCTCTCTGTCTCTCTCTGTGTCTCTGTCTCTCTGTGTCTCTAGAGAGATACAGAGAGGGAGAACCAGACCCTAGAGAGAGATACAGAGAGGGAGAACCAGACCCTAGAGAGAGATACAGAGAGGGAGAACCGGACCCTAGAGAGAGATACAGAGAGGTAGAACCAATTGGAGAATCAAGAGAAAAAATAATCTGGGGACTTTAATCAACAAGTCTTGAGTCAGACGTACCAGGACGTTGCCATTGAAATAACACATAGTTTGCAGCAAAACCTTTGCAGTGGTTTTAGTGAAGTTGATGAAATGATGAGATGCCCTGATTGAACCTCTTTGATCTCCATCTAGACTCTCTGTGTAGTATTTATACCAGGGACAAGCTGGTGATGTACTTCCTCTATAGCACAATAATACATCATTAAAAACACACCCTCATCACTGTGTTGACTAGGGTCGGGTTGATGACCTGCCACAGAGAGAGAGAGGTGGAGGGGGAGATGGAGAGAGGCATATGGAGAGAGAGAGGAATGAGAGGGAGGAGAGAGAGAAGGGTAGAGGGAGGGAGAGACGGAGAGAGAGATGCAGGGAGAAAGATGCAGGGAAAGAGAGAGAAGGGTAGAGGGAGGAGAGAGAGAAGGGAGGGGGAGATGGAGAGAGAGATGCAGTGAGAGAGAGAGGAAGGAGAGGGAGGAAAGAGAGAGAAGGGTAGAGGGAGGGGGAGATGGAGAGAGAGATGCAGGGAGAGAGGGGGAAAGGCAGGGGGAGATGGAGAGAGAGATGCAGGGAGAGAGGGGGAAAGGCAGGGGGAGATGGAGAGAGAGATGCAGGGAGAGAGGGGGAAAGGCAGGGGGAGATGGAGAGAGAGATGCAGGGAGAGAGAGGAAGGAGAGAGAGAGAAGGGAGGGGGAGATGGAGAGAGAGATGCAGGGAGAGAGAGGGAGGAGAGAGAAGGGTAGAGGGAGGGGGAGATGGAGAGAGGCATAGAGAGAGAGAGATGCAGGGAGAGAGAGAGGAAGGAGAGGGAGGAGAGAGAGAGAAGGGTAGAGGGAGGGAGAGATGGAGAGAGAGATGCAGGGAGAGAGGGGGAAAGGAGAGGGAGGAGAGAGAGAGAAGGGTAGAGGGAGGGGGAGATGGAGAGAGATGCAGGGAGAGAGAGAGAAGGGTAGAGGGAGGAGAGAGAGAAGGGTAGAGGGAGGGGGAGATGGAGAGAGATGCAGGGAGAGAGAGAGAAGGGTAGAGGGAGGAGAGAGAGAGAAGGGTAGAGGGAGGAGAGAGAGAGAAGGGTAGAGGGAGGAGAGAGAGAGAAGGGTAGAGGGAGGAGAGAGAGAGAAGGGTAGAGGGAGGAGAGAGAGAGAAGGGTAGAGGGAGGAGGGAGGAGAGGGAGGGGGGGTTATGATTAGAGAAATCCTGACATTTTAGCGTAGTCGTAATCCCTCTCTAACTCCCCTGACACTAATAGGGTAGATTTAGATGAGTGTGTGTAATGTGTGTGTGCCGTGTGTGTGTGCCGTGTGTGTGTACCGTGTGTGTGTACCGTGGGTGTGTGTGTGTGTGTGTGTACCGTGTGTGTGTGCCGTGTGTGTGTACCGTGTGTGTGTACCGTGTGTGTGTGTGTGTGTGTACCATGTCTGTGTGTGTGTACCGTGTGTGTGTGCACTGTGTGTGTACCGTTTGTGTGTGTGTGTGTGTAAGTGTGTGTGTGTGTGTAAGTGTGTGTGTGTGTACCGTTTGTGTGTGTGTGTACCGTGTGTGTGTGTGTACCGTGTGTGTGTGTGTGTACCGTGTGTGTGTGTGTACCGTGTGTGTGTGTGTACCGTGTGTGTGTGGGTACCGTGTGTGTGTGGGTACCGTGTGTGTGTGGGTACCGTGTGTGTGTGTGTGTGTACCGTGTGTGTCTAAGATACGTGTTTCATGTGGATATGAATCATTCACCTGCTCTCTAAACCTCCTAATCCGTCAGATTACCAAAGATTAGCCCTGTCCTCTCCTTCTCCTCATCTGTCCCACTGTCTCTTGTTTTGAGAGAGAGAGAGAGAGAGAGAGAGAGAGAGAGAGAGAGAGAGAGAGAGAGAGAGAGAGAGAGAGAGAGAGAGAGAGAGAGGAGAGAGAGAGAGAGAGAGAGAGAGAGAGAGAGAGAGAGAGAGAGAGAGAGAGAGAGAGAGAGAGAGAGAGAGAGAGAGAGAGAGAGAGAGAGAGAGAGAGAGAGAGAGAGAGAGAGAGAGAGAGAGAGAGAGAGAGAGAGAGAGAGAGAGAGAGAGAGGAGAGAGAGAGAGGAGAGAGAGAGAGAGGAGAGAGAGAGAGAGAGGTATTCTGTTGTACGGGAGTCATTAGTTACCTGGTAGCTATGGAAACAGCTTCTCCCCAGGAGGCTGTGTGTCACTTCTCCTCTCGTCACCTGATTACAGGCTGCAGTTTAATGTGTTAAATATGAGGTGATACTAACGGCTGTAGTAGAGAAACAACCAAGGCTGCTAAAGGTGGCTGTGTGTGTGGCTGTGTGTGTGACTGTGTGTGTGACTGTGTGTGTGTTTGTGTTAGTGTGTGTGTGTGTGTGTGTTTGTTAGTGTGTGTGTGTGTGTGAGTACAGGCCCTGAGATAACAGTTAATAAATTGCTTTTCTTCCTCAACAAATCAGGAGAGACCTGTATGATTGGAACAACAGCGAGAGGAGGGGTGTGTGTTGTGTTAGTGTGTGTGTTGTGTTAGTGTGTGTGTTGTGTTAGTGTGTGTGTTGTGTTAGTGTGTGTGTTGTGTTAGTGTGTGTATTGTGTTACTGTGTGTATTGTGTTAGTGTGTGTGTTGTGGTCGTGTGTGTATTGTGTTAGTGTGTGTGTCTCTGTGGTTGAGAGTGGGATTGGTAAAACTTTCCCCTAGACGTTACGTTTAGTTTGCCAGCAAATTGAAAACAGGTCAGGTGTGTGTGTATTGTGTTTCTGTGTGTTAGTGTTTTACCTCAGGGTGTTCTGTAGTTAGGAAGAGATGTAGGGAACACTGTGACTCCTTGTGTTTTACCTCAGGGTGGTCTGCAGTTAGGAAGAGATGTAGAGAACACTGTGACGCTGAGGACACTGTGACTCATTGTGTTTTACCTCAGGGTGGTCTGTAGTTAGGAAGAGATGTAGGGAACACTGTGACTCCTTGTGTTTTACCTCAGGGTGGTCTGCAGTTAGGAAGAGATGTAGAGAACACTGTGACGCTGAGGACACTGTGACTCCTGGTGTTTTACCTCAGGGTGGTCTGTAGTTAGGAAGAGATGTAGGGAATACTGTGACTCCTGGTGTTTTACCTCAGGGTGGTGGGGGTTTGTGTTAGATGTCATTAGTACTAAAACTATGATTAACAGTTTGCGCTTCACTTGCGGCAGACATTTTATTGGCTGATTAATTGGTAGCCGTGTGTGTTCGTTTCTGTGTGTGTGTGTTTGTGTCTGCACGGTGTCTGTATGTGTGTGTCTGCATTGTGTGTGTGTGTGTATCTCTCTCTCTCTGTGTGTGTGTGTGTGTGTGTGTGTGTGTGTGTGTGTGTGTGCCGTAGTGTTTAATCTCTTGTTGATCAGGAAGTCTGTCTGTCTTTTCAGCGTTCCCATCCGGAAGCATCTCACCTGTCTTTCCCAACATGCTCTCAGATGTGTCTGAGCCGGGATTAAACTACTCAATTACACTGGGAAGATCTGGGTTAGAAATGTCTGGGAATGTTTTTGGAGTTGAACACATTCAATCCCGTTCTGACAGCCAGGTGGCGACACACATGTCTGCGTTCCTGCAGATATCTCAGCTTGGATGTTGGCCCACCACCTCAAGCTCAACCTCAACAAGACAGAGCTGCTCTTCCTCCAGACAGCCCGCTCCAATACCTCTCCATCACGGGTTGAAAATTCAACGGTGTCTCTCCTCCCAGAGTGCAAAGGGCATTTTGCGTGTCCCTGGACAAAACCCTGTCGTTCTATGCAAATATCAGAGCAGTACACGCTCCTGCAGGTCCATGCTCTACAACATCCGTAGAGTACCACTCTACCTCACACAGGAAACGGCTCAGGTCCTAATCCAGGCACTTGTCCTCTCCCGTCTGGACTACTGCAACTCTCTCTTGGCTGGGCTCCTCGCTTGTCCCATCAAACCCCTGCAACTCTCTGATGGCTGGGCTCCCCGCTTGTGTCATCAAACCCCTGCAACTCTCTGATGGCTGGGCTCCCCGCTTGTGTCATCAAACCCCTGCAACTCTCTGATGGCTGGGCTCCCCGCTTGTGTCATCTAACCCCTGCAACTCTCTGTTGGCTGGGCTCCCCGCTTGTGTCATCTAACCCCTGCAACTCTCTGTTGGCTGGGCTCCCCGCTTGTGTCATCTAACCCCTGCAACTCTCTGTTGGCTGGGCTCTCCGCTTGTCCCATCAAACCCCTGCAACTCTCTGTTGGCTGGGCTCCTCGCTTGTGTCATCAAACCCCTGCAACTCTCTGTTGGCTGGGCTCCCCGCTTGTGTCATCAAACCCCTGCAACTCACTGTTGGCTGGGCTCCCTGCTTGTCCCATCAAACCCCTGCAACTCACTGTTGGCTGGGCTCCCTGCTTGTGTCATCAAACCCCTGCAACTCTCTGTTGGCTGGGCTCTCCGCTTGTCCCATCAAACCCCTGCAACTTATCCAGAAATGCCGCAGCCCACCTGGTGTTCAACCTCCCCAAGTTGTCTCATGTCACCCCGCTCCTCCTCCACTCCACTGGCTTCCTGCGGAAGCGCTCATCCACTTCAAGACCCTGGTGCTCTGATACCTACGGAGCAAGAAGATGCCCCTCCCAACCATCAGGCTCAAACCCTGCAGCCCAACCCGAGCACTCCGTTTTGCCACCTCTGGTCTCTTGGCCCTCTCACCCTTACGGGAGTGGTCCTGGACTTGGAGCTCCGGTACCGCTTGCCGTGCGGTAGCAGAGAGAACAGTCTATGACTAGGGTGGCTTTAGTCTTTGACAATTTTTAGGGCCTTCCTCTGACACTGCATGGTATAGAGGTCCTGGATGGCAGGAAGCTTTGCCCCGGTGATGTACTGGGCCGTTCGTATTACCCTCTGTAGTGCCTTGCGGTCGGAGGCCGAGCAATTGCCATACCAGACAGTGATGCAACCAGTCAGGATGCTCTCGATGGTACAGCTGTAGAACATTTTGAGGATCTGGGGACCCATGCCATATATTTTCAGTCTCCTGAGGGGGAATAGGTTTTGTTGTGCTCTCTTCACAACTGTCTTGGTGTGTTGGACCATGTTAGTTTGTTGGTGATGTGGACGCCAAGGAACTTGAAGCTCTCAACCTGCTCCACTACAGCCCCGTCGATGAGAATGGGGGCGCGCTCGGTCCTCTTTTTCCTGTAGTCCACAAACATCTCCTTTGTCTTGATCATGATGAGGGAGAGGTTGTTGTCCTGGCACCACAAGGTCAGGTCTCTGACCTCCTCCCTATAGGCTGTCTCGTCGTTGTCGGTGATCAGGCCTACCACTGTTTTGTCGCCTGCAAACTTAATGATGGTGTTGGAGTCGTGCCAAGGCTGTGCAGTCATGAGTGAACAGGGAGTACAGGAGGGAACTGAGCAGGCACCCCTGAGGAGTGTTGAGGATCAGCGTGGCATATGAGTTGTTACCTACCCTTACCACCTGGGGGCGGCCCGTCAGGAAGTCCACGATCCAGTTGCAGAGGGAGGTATTTAGTCCCAGGGTCCTTAGCTTAGTGATGAGCTTTGAGGGCACTATGGTGTTGAACACTGAGCTGAAGTCAATGAATAGCATTCTCACATAGGTGTTCCTTTGGTCCAGGTGGGAAAGGGCAGTGTGGAGTGCAATAGAGATTTCATCATCTGTGGCTCTGTTAGGGCAGTATGTCAATTGGAGTGGGTCTAGGGTTTCTGGGATAATGGTGTTGTGAGCCATGACCAGCCTTTCAAAGCATTTCATGGCTCCAGGCGTGAGTGCTACGGGTTGGTAGTCATTTAGGCAGGTTACCTTAGTGTTCTTGTGCTTCCCTTTGTAGTCTGTAATAGTTTGCATGTCCTGCCACATCCGACGAGCGTCAGAGCCGGTGTAGTACGATTTGATCTTAGTCCTGTTTTGATGCTTTGCCTGTTTGATAGTTCGTCGGCGGGCATAGCGGGATTTCTTATAAGCTTCCGGATTAGTGTCCCGCTCCTTGAAAGCGGCAGCTCTAGCCTTTAGCTCAGTGCGGATGTTGCCTGTAATCCATGGATTCTGGTTGGGGTATGTACGTATGGTCACTGTGGGGACGACGTCATCGATGGGTCATCGATCTGCTTGCTATGTTGATGTATGTTCTATCCACAGTGTTTTCTATCAGAGTGTTTCTGTCAGTGTTTCTATCAGAGTGTTTCTGTCAGAGTGTTTCTATCGGAGTGTTTCTATCAGAGTGTTTCTATCAGAGTGTTTCTATCAGAGTGTTTCTATCAGAGTGTTTCTATCCAGAGTGTTTCTATCAGAGTGTTTCTATCAGAGTGTTTCTATCAGAGTGTTTCTATCAGAGTGTTTCTATCAGAGTGTTTCTATCAGAGTGTTTCTATCAGAGTGTTTCTATCCAGAGTGTTTCTATCAGAGTGTTTCTGTCAGAGTGTTTCTGTCAGAGTGTTTCTATCGGAGTGTTACTGTCGGAGTATTTCTATCGGAGTGTTTCTATCGGAGTGTTTCTATCGGAGTGTTTCTATCAGAGTGTTTCTATCAGAGTGTTTCTACCAGAGTGTTTCTACCAGAGTGTTTCTATCAGAGTGTTTCTATCAGAGTGTTTCTATCAGAGTGTTTCTATCAGAGTGTTTCTATCAGAGTGTTTCTATCAGAGTGTTTCTGTCAGAGTGTTTCTATCAGAGTGTTTCTGTCCGAGTGTTTCTGTCCGAGTGTTTCTGTCCGAGTGTTTCTATCAGAGTGTTTCTATCAGAGTGTTTCTATCAGAGTGTTTCTGTCAGAGTGTTTCTGTCAGAGTGTTTCTACCAGAGTGTTTCTACCAGAGTGTTTCTGTCAGAGTGTTTCTGTCAGAGTGTTTCTATGTTTCTATCAGAGTGTTTCTATCAGAGTGTTTCTATCAGAGTGTTTCTATCAGAGTGTTTCTATGTTTCTATCAGAGTGTTTCTATGTTTCTATCAGAGTGTTTCTATCAGAGTGTTTCTATCAGAGTGTTTCTATCAGAGTGTTTCTATCAAAGTGTTTCTATCCAGAGTGTTTCTATCAGAGTGTTTCTATCAGAGTGTTTCTATCAGAGTGTTTCTATCAGAGTGTTTCTATCAGAGTGTTTCTATCAGAGTGTTTCTATCAGAGTGTTTCTATCAGAGTGTTTCTATCAGAGTGTTTCTATGTTTCTATCAGAGTGTTTCTATCAGAGTGTTTCTATCAGTGTTTCTATCAGAGTGTTTCTATGTTTCTATCAGAGTGTTTCTATCAGAGTGTTTCTATTAGAGTGTTTCTATGTTTCTATCAGAGTGTTTCTACCAGAGTGTTTCTATTTTTCTATCAGAGTGTTTCTATCAGAGTGTTTCTATCAGAGTGTTTCTATCAGAGTGTTTCTATCAGAGTGTTTCTGTCAGAGTGTTTCTATCAGTGTTTCTATCAGAGTGTTTCTATCAGTGTTTCTATCAGAGTGTTTCTATCAGTGTTTCTATCAGAGTGTTTCTATCAGAGTGTTTCTATCAGTGTTTCTATCAGAGTGTTTCTATGTTTCTATCAGAGTGTTTCTGTCAGAGTGTTTCTATCAGAGTGTTACTATGTTTCTATCAGAGTGTTTCTATCAGAGTGTTTCTATCAGAGTGTTTCTATCAGAGTGTTTCTATCAGAGTGTTTCTATCAGTGTTTCTATCAGAGTGTTACTGTCAGTGTGTTTCTATCAGTGTTTCTATGTTTCTATCAGAGTGTTTCTGTCAGAGTGTTTCTATCAGAGTGTTTCTATCAGAGTGTTTCTATCAGTGTGTTTCTATCAGAGTGTTTCTATGTTTCTATCAGAGTGTTTCTATCCAGAGTGTTTCTATCAGAGTGTTTCTATCCAGAGTGTTTCTATCCAGAGTGTTTCTATCAGAGTGTTTCTATCAGAGTGTTTCTATCAGAGTGTTTCTATCAGAGTGTTTCTATCAGAGTGTTTCTATCAGAGTGTTTCTATCAGAGTGTTTCTATCAGAGTGTTTCTATCAGAGTGTTTCTATCAGAGTGTTTCTATCCAGAGTGTTTCTATCAGAGTGTTTCTGTCAGAGTGTTTCTGTCAGAGTGTTTCTATCGGAGTGTTACTGTCGGAGTATTTCTATCGGAGTGTTTCTATCGGAGTGTTTCTATCGGAGTGTTTCTATCAGAGTGTTTCTATCAGAGTGTTTCTATCAGAGTGTTTCTATCAGAGTGTTTCTATCAGAGTGTTTCTATCAGAGTGTTTCTATCAGAGTGTTTCTATCAGAGTGTTTCTATCAGAGTGTTTCTATCAGAGTGTTACTGTCGGAGTGTTTCTATCAGAGTGTTTCTATCAGAGTGTTTCTATCCAGAGTGTTTCTATCAGAGTGTTTCTATCAGAGTGTTTCTACCAGAGTGTTTCTACCAGAGTGTTTCTATCAGAGTGTTTCTATCAGAGTGTTTCTATCAGAGTGTTTCTATCAGAGTGTTTCTATCAGAGTGTTTCTATCAGAGTGTTTCTGTCAGAGTGTTTCTATCAGAGTGTTTCTGTCCGAGTGTTTCTGTCCGAGTGTTTCTGTCAGAGTGTTTCTATCAGAGTGTTTCTATCAGAGTGTTTCTGTCAGAGTGTTTCTGTCAGAGTGTTTCTACCAGAGTGTTTCTACCAGAGTGTTTCTGTCAGAGTGTTTCTGTCAGAGTGTTTCTATGTTTCTATCAGAGTGTTTCTATCAGAGTGTTTCTATCAGAGTGTTTCTATCAGAGTGTTTCTATGTTTCTATCAGAGTGTTTCTATCAGAGTGTTTCTATCAGAGTGTTTCTATCAGAGTGTTTCTATCAAAGTGTTTCTATCCAGAGTGTTTCTATCAGAGTGTTTCTATCAGAGTGTTTCTATCAGAGTGTTTCTATCAGAGTGTTTCTATCAGAGTGTTTCTATCAGAGTGTTTCTATCAGAGTGTTTCTATCAGAGTGTTTCTATCAGAGTGTTTCTATGTTTCTATCAGAGTGTTTCTATCAGAGTGTTTCTATCAGTGTTTCTATCAGAGTGTTTCTATGTTTCTATCAGAGTGTTTCTATCAGAGTGTTTCTATTAGAGTGTTTCTATGTTTCTATCAGAGTGTTTCTACCAGAGTGTTTCTATTTTTCTATCAGAGTGTTTCTATCAGAGTGTTTCTATCAGAGTGTTTCTATCAGAGTGTTTCTATCAGAGTGTTTCTGTCAGAGTGTTTCTATCAGTGTTTCTATCAGAGTGTTTCTATCAGTGTTTCTATCAGAGTGTTTCTATCAGTGTTTCTATCAGAGTGTTTCTATCAGAGTGTTTCTATCAGTGTTTCTATCAGAGTGTTTCTATGTTTCTATCAGAGTGTTTCTGTCAGAGTGTTTCTATCAGAGTGTTACTATGTTTCTATCAGAGTGTTTCTATCAGAGTGTTTCTATCAGAGTGTTTCTATCAGAGTGTTTCTATCAGAGTGTTTCTATCAGTGTTTCTATCAGAGTGTTACTGTCAGTGTGTTTCTATCAGTGTTTCTATGTTTCTATCAGAGTGTTTCTGTCAGAGTGTTTCTATCAGAGTGTTTCTATCAGAGTGTTTCTATCAGTGTGTTTCTATCAGAGTGTTTCTATGTTTCTATCAGAGTGTTTCTATCCAGAGTGTTTCTATCAGAGTGTTTCTATCCAGAGTGTTTCTATCCAGAGTGTTTCTATCAGAGTGTTTCTATCAGAGTGTTTCTATCAGAGTGTTTCTATCAGAGTGTTTCTATCAGAGTGTTTCTATCAGAGTGTTTCTATCAGAGTGTTTCTATCAGAGTGTTTCTATCAGAGTGTTTCTATCAGAGTGTTTCTATGTTTCTATCAGAGTGTTTCTATCAGAGTGTTTCTATCAGTGTTTCTATCAGTGTTTCTATCAGAGTGTTTCTACCAGAGTGTTTCTATCAGAGTGTTTCTGTCAGAGTGTTTCTATCGGAGTGTTTCTATCAGAGTGTTACTATCAGAGTGTTTCTGTCAGAGTGTTTCTATCGGAGTGTTTCTATGTTTCTATCAGAGTGTTTCTATCAGAGTGTTTCTATCAGAGTGTTTCTATCAGTGTTTCTATCAGAGTGTTTCTATCAGAGTGTTTCTGTCAGAGTGTTTCTGTCAGAGTGTTTCTATCAGAGTGTTTCTGTCAGAGTGTCTCTCTCTCTCTCCACTCATCTCTCTCTCTCAATTCAATTCAATTCCATTGACTTTATTGACATGGCAAGTTCATTATTACTTACATTGTCAAAGTATACATATCTAAAAATAAAAATCTAATATGTATGTATATATATACAAAATATAACAATAATAATAGTAGTAGTGGACATGGGATTACCATTAACAACAACAATATTAATCAGAACAACAATAAATTAAAGCAACAGTAGTAGACCAGTGTCAATATGACTTGAGAAGACATATGACCTGGTATGAAAGACAAAACAAAACTAAGCTATATGGGAAATATTATCAACATTACTTTGCACTTTTCACTGGCTGTCCCTCAGGTTGTGGCAGGAGGACACATATTTGGCTGCAAAAACTGCACATTTTGGCTTTTCACCCAATAAATATTACATTTTTTCTTCATCTTTTATAGTTTGAAATTCTTTGTATTGAATTATAATTTTGGGAAAGAATTATGCTCTTAGGTCTGAGTATTTGTCACAGTGTAGTAGGAAATGCACCTCTGTCTCTACCTCTCCCCTGGAGCAGAGTGAGCACAGCCTGTCCTCTCTGGGCAGCCAGGTTTGTCTGTGATGACCGGTCTCTATAGCCAGACTGTGCTCACTGAGTCTGTACCTAGTCAATGTTTTCCTCAGTTTTCTATCAGTCACAGTGTTCAGATAGTCTGCCACCATGTACTGTCTGTTTAGAGCCAAATAGCATTGAAGTTTACATTGATTTTTTGTGGTGTCTTTCCAATAGGTGATATATTTTTATTTTTGTTTTGTGATGATTTGGTTGGGCCAGATTTTCTGAGGGCTGTCCCGAGGCTCTATGGGGTTGGTTTGGGTTAGTGAACTGAGCCTCAGAACCAGCTGGCTGAGGGGACTCTTCTCTGGTTTCATCTCTTGACATTGTAGAGCTGTGTGATGGAATGTTTTAGGGTCACTTGTTTTTAGATGGTTGTAAAATTTGATGGCTCTTTTTTCTATTCGAATGGGGAGGGGGTATTGGCCCAATTCTGCCCTACATGCGTTATTTGGAGTTTTTCTTTGTACTTGCAATACAGTCTTGCAAAACTCTGTATGCAATATTTCAATTGGATGTTTGTCCCATTTGGTAAATGCATTATTAGAGAGTGGACCCCATACTTCACTGCCATATAGAGCAATTGGTTCTATAACTGATTGAAACATTTTGAGCCAGATTCTAATTGAATTTCGATTTTGGTGTTCCTTTTAATGGCATAAAATGCTCTTCTTGCTTTGTCTCTCAGCTCATTCACAGCCATGTGAAAGCTACCTGTGTTGCTGATATTTAGTTCTAGATACGTGTAGTTTTTGGTGTGTTCTAATAGAACTGTGTCCAAATAGAATTTATATTTGTCATCCTTATTTCCGGACCTTTTTTGGAATATCATTATATTTGTTTTTTTTAGGTTATTGATCAGAGCCCAGGTCTGACAGAACCTGTGAAGACGATCTAGGTGCTGCTGTAATCCCTCTTTAGTGGGAGACAGCAGCACCAGGTCATCTGCGTACAGCAGACACTTGATTTCAGTGTTGTGTAGGGTGATACCAGGTGCTGCCGATTCTTCTAATGTTTTTGCCAATTCATTAATGTAGATGTTAAATAATGTTGGACTTATTGGGCAGCCCTGTTTCACCCCTCGCCCCTGAGGGAAGAAGTCTGTTTGCTTGTTGCCAATTTTAACCGCACATTTGTTTTTAGTGTACATTGATTTAATAAAATCATATGTTTTCCCTCCAATACCACTTTCTATTAGTTTATAAAAAAGACCTTCGTGCCAAATTGAATCAAATGCTTTCTTGAAATCTACAAAACACGAGTAGATTTTGCCTTTGTTTTGGTTAACTTGTTTATCAATTAGAGTGTGGAGGGTGTAAATGTGGTCTGTTGTACGATAATTTTTAAGAAATCCAATCTGGCTTCTGCTCAGGACGTTGTGTTCGTCAAGGAAATGAGGTAGTCTGCTATTTACAATACTGCAGAGAATTTTCCCCAAGTTGCTGTTAACACTCTTTCTCCTCTCTCTCAGCGCTCTCGCTCGCTCTGCTCGCGCTCGGCTCTCTCTCTCTCTCTCTCTCTCTCCACTCATCTCTCACTCTCTCTCTCCACTCATCTCTCTCTCTCTCTCTCTCTCTCTCTCTCTCTCTCTCTCTCTCTCTCTCTCTCTCTCTCTCTCTCTCTCCACTCATCTCTCTCTCTCTCTCTCTCTCTCTCTCTCGCTCTCTCTCTCTCTCTCTCTCTCTCCTCGCTCTCTCTCTCTCTCTCTCTCCACTCATCTCTCACTCTCTCTCTCTCTCTCTCTCTCTCTCTCTCTCTCTCTCTCTCTCTCTCTCTCTCTCTCTCTCTCTCTCTCTCTCCACTCATCTCTCACTCTCTCTCTCCACTCATCTCTCTCTCTCTCTCTCTCTCTCTCTCTCTCTCTCTCTCTCCACTCATCTCTCTCTCTCTCTCTCTCTCTCTCTCTCTCTCTCTCTCTCTCTCTCTCTCTCTCCACTCATCTCTCTCTCTCTCTCTCTCTCTCTCTCTCTCTCTCTCTCTCTCTCTCTCCACTCATCTCTCTCTCTCTCTCTCTCTCTCTCTCTTCTCTCTCTCTCTCTCTCTCTCTCTCTCTCTCTCACTTTCTCTCTCTCTCTCTCTCTCTCTTGCTCTCTCTCTCTCTCTCGCTCTCTCTCTCTCTCTCCCTCTCTCTCTCTCTCTCTCTCTCTCTCTCTCTCTCTCTCTCTCTCTCTCTCTGTGTGTAAATACTGCTGTAGCTAGAGTGTGTAGGTAGACAGAGAGAGACATAGTAACAGACAGACTGCTCAGCAGTATCAGTATTAGCTGTGTTGTTTATTATGATGGTGGAGCTGAAAGCTTGGCAGAAGACAGAGACCAACTAATACAGCTGACAACACACACACACACACACACACACACACACACACACACACACACACACACACACACACACACACACACACACACACACACACACACACACACACACACACACACACACACACACACACACACACACAGCCAGGTCACTCAAGACTTTGAAATTGGACACCAGAGGCAACAGTGAACGCTATTACAATCAAGTAGGCTTCAGCACTCGGCAGTGCCGTTCTGTGAGCTTGTGTGGCCTACCACTTCTCGGCTGAGCCGTTGTTGCTCCTAGACGTTTCCACGTCACAATAACAACAGTTGACCGGGGCAGCTCTAACAGGGCAGAACATTGATGAACTGACCTGTTGAAAAGGTGGCATCCTATGACGATGCCACGTTGAAAGTCACTGAGCTCTTCAGTACGGGCCATTCTACTGCCAATGTTTGTCTATTGAGATTGCATGGCTCTGTGCTTGATTTTATACACCCGTCAGCAACGAGTGTGGCTGAAATAGCCAAATCTACTCATCTGAAGGGGTGTCCACATACTGTTGTGTATATAGTGTATAGAAGATGAAACGGAGCTCCCCCTCTACTCTGTAGGTTCTCTTTCCTGTTTATCATGTTTAATTAAAGTCCTCTCTTCACATGTTCTGTTCTGTCCTGTCATGCCCTCTAGTCAGGAGGGAGGGAGCGAGGGAGGGAGGGAGGAGGAGGAGGGAGGAGGGGGAGGGAGAGAGGGAGGGAGGGGGAGAGGGAGGCAGTTAAGAGGCTAAGGATTTGGAGGGAGGATGTTTGGATGCAATGAGGGAATGAGAGATAAAATGAGAGCGAAAGATGAGGGGGAATGAAAGATAGAGAACGAGAGAAAGAATGAGAAAGAGATGAGTGGAGAAAGAGAGCGAGAGAGAGGGAGATGAGTGGAGAGAGAGAGAGAGAGGGAGATGAGTGGAGAGAAAGAGTGAGAGAGAGAGAGAGAGAGAGAGAGAGATGAGTGGAGAGAAAGAATGAGAGAGAGCGAGAGAGAGAGAGAGAGAGAGAGAGAGAGAGAGAGAGAGAGAGAGAGAAATAGAGAGAGACAGAGAGAGAGAAATAGAGAGAGAGATGAGTGGAGAGAGAGATTTTAGGGAATGAGGGATACAGATTTGGGGGAATGAATATAGCAAAGCCCCTCTCCTCCGTTTGCCAGGACACAGAAACACACACACTTGCACATGTCAACAAGCACACACACACACACACACACACACACACACACACACACACACACACACACACACACACACACACACACACACACACACACACACACACACACACACACACACACACACACGCTACAACACACCATGAATGTCCTAAGGTTGCTAACTGGTTGGTTGGTTGATATTGTAATACCTTCATGTAGCTACACTTGTACGTTTCCCTCAATGTGAGTAAGACAAAGGTGCTGATCGTGGACTATAGGAAAAGGAGGGCCGAACAGGCCCCCATTAACATCGACGGGGCTTAAGTGGTGCGGGTCGAGCGTTTCAAGTTGCTTGGTGTCCACATTACCAACAAAGGAATACCTAGGATAGGATAAAGTAATCCTTCTAACCCCCCCCCCCCCTTAAGAGTTAGATGCACTGTTTGTAAAGTGGCTGTTCCACTGGATATCTTAAGGTGAACGCACCAATTTGTAAGTCGCTCTGGATAAGAGCGTCTGCTAAATGACTTAAATGTAAATGTAAACTATCATGGTCCAAACACACCAAGACAGTTGTGAAAAGGGGGAGACAACACCCTGTACGTTTCCCTGAAACAGAGAAGAGGAGAACATTATTTAGGATCCCAACCTTATGTTTCTTCTCCTTCCATTGTTCTGTTCAGAGCATTATGGTGTTCAGAGGACTACAACACTGTTGAGACAGGAGCATTATGGTGTTCAGATGACTACAACACTGTTGAGACAGGAGCATTATGGTGTTCAGAGACAACACTGTTGAGACAGGAGCATTATGGTGTTCAGAGGACTACAACACTGTTGAGACAGGAGCATTATAGTGTTCAGAGGACTACACTGTTGAGACAGGAGCATTATAGTGTTCAGAGACAACACTGTTGAGACAGGAGCATTATGGTGTTCAGAGACAACACTGTTGAGACAGGAGCATTATAGTGTTCAGATGACTACAACACTGTTGAGACAGGAGCATTATGGTGTTCAGAGGACTACAACACTGTTGAGACAGGAGCATTATGGTATTCAGAGGACTACAACACTGTTGAGACAGGAGCATTATAGTGTTCAGAGGACTACAACACTGTTGAGACAGGAGCATTATGGTGTTCAGAGGACTACAACACTGTTGAGACAGGAGCATTATAGTGTTCAGAGGACTACAACACTGTTGAGAGAGGAGCATTATGGTGTTCAGAGACAACACTGTTGAGACAGGAGCATTATGGTGTTCAGAGGACTACAACACTGTTGAGACAGGAGCATTATAGTGTTCAGAGGACTACAACACTGTTGAGACAGGAGCATTATGGTGTTCAGAGGACTACAACACTGTTGAGACAGGAGCATTATGGTGTTCAGAGGACTACAACACTGTTGAGACAGGAGCATTATGGTGTTCAGAGGACTACAACACTGTTTAGACAGGAGCATTATGGTGTTCAGAGGACTACAACACTGTTGAGACAGGAGCATTATGGTGTTCAGAGGACTACAACACTGTTGAGACAGGAGCATTATAGTGTTCAGAGGACTACAACACTGTTGAGACAGGAGCATTATGGTGTTCAGAGGACAACACTGTTGAGACAGGAGCATTATGGTGTTCAGAGGACTACAACACTGTTGAGACAGGAGCATTATGGTGTTCAGAGGACTACAACACTGTTGAGACAGGAGCATTATAGTGTTCAGAGGACTACAACACTGTTGAGACAGGAGCATTATAGTGTTCAGAGACAACACTGTTGAGACAGGAGCATTATAGTGTTCAGAGGACAACACTGTTGAGACAGGAGCATTATGGTGTTCAGAGGACTACAACACTGTTGAGACAGGAGCATTATGGTGTTCAGAGGACTACAACACTGTTGAGACAGGAGCATTATGGTGTTCAGAGGACTACAACACTGTTGAGACAGGAGCATTATGGTGTTCAGAGACAACACTGTTGAGACAGGAGCATTATAGTGTTCAGAGGACTACAACACTGTTGAGACAGGAGCATTATAGTGTTCAGAGGACTACAACACTGTTGAGACAGGAGCATTATAGTGTTCAGAGGACTACAACACTGTTGAGACAGGAGCATTATGGTGTTCAGAGGACTACAACACTGTTGAGACAGGAGCATTATAGTGTTCAGAGGACTACAACACTGTTGAGACAGGAGCATTATAGTGTTCAGAGGACTACAACACTGTTGAGACAGGAGCATTATGGTGTTCAGAGGACTACAACACTGTTGAGACAGGAGCATTATGGTGTTCAGAGGACGACAACACTGTTGAGACAGGAGCATTATAGTGTTCAGAGGACTACAACACTGTTGAGACAGGAGCATTATGGTGTTCAGAGGACTACAACACTGTTGAGACAGGAGCATTATAGTGTTCAGAGGACAACACTGTTGAGACAGGAGCATTATGGTGTTCAGAGGACTACAACACTGTTGAGACAGGAGCATTATAGTGTTCAGAGGACAACACTGTTGAGACAGGAGCATTATGATGTTCAGAGGACTACAACACTGTTGAGACAGGAGCATTATGGTGTTCAGAGGACTACAACACTGTTGAGACAGGAGCATTATGGTGTTCAGAGGACTACAACACTGTTGAGACAGGAGCATTATGGTGTTCAGAGGACTACAACACTGTTGAGACAGGAGCATTATGGTGTTCAGAGGACTACAACACTGTTGAGACAGGAGCATTATGGTGTTCAGAGGACTACAACACTGTTGAGACAGGAGCATTATAGTGTTCAGAGGACTACAACACTGTTGAGACAGGAGCATTATGGTGTTCAGAGACATCACTGTTGAGACAGGAGCATTATGGTGTTCAGGGGACTACAACACTGTTGAGACAGGAGCATTATGGTGTTCAGAGGACTACAACACTGTTGAGACAGGAGCATTATGGTGTTCAGAGGACTACAACACTGTTGAGACAGGAGCATTATGGTGTTCAGAGACAACACTGTTGAGACAGGAGCATTATGGTGTTCAGAGGACTACAACACTGTTGAGACAGGAGCATTATGGTGTTCAGAGGACTACAACACTGTTGAGACAGGAGCATTATAGTGTTCAGAGGACAACACTGTTGAGACAGGAGCATTATGGTGTTCAGAGGACTACAACACTGTTGAGACAGGAGCATTATGGTGTTCAGAGGACTACAACACTGTTGAGACAGGAGCATTATGGTGTTCAGAGGACTACAACACTGTTGAGACAGGAGCATTATGGTGTTCAGAGGACTACAACACTGTTGAGACAGGAGCATTATGGTGTTCAGAGGACTACAACACTGTTGAGACAGGAGCATTATAGTGTTCAGAGGACTACAACACTGTTGAGACAGGAGCATTATGGTGTTCAGAGGACTACAACACTGTTGAGACAGGAGCATTATAGTGTTCAGAGACATCACTGTTGAGACAGGAGCATTATGGTGTTCAGAGGACTACAACACTGTTGAGACAGGAGCATTATGGTGTTCAGAGACAACACTGTTGAGACAGGAGCATTATGGTGTTCAGGGGACTACAACACTGTTGAGACAGGAGCATTATAGTGTTCAGAGGACAACACTGTTGAGACAGGAGCATTATGGTGTTCAAAGACATCACTGTTGAGACAGGAGCATTATGGTGTTCAGGGGACTACAACACTGTTGAGACAGGAGCATTATGGTGTTCAGAGGACTACAACACTGTTGAGACAGGAGCATTATGGTGTTCAGAGGACTACAACACTGTTGAGACAGGAGCATTATAGTGTTCAGAGGACTACAACACTGTTGAGACAGGAGCATTATGGTGTTCAGAGGACTACAACACTGTTGAGACAGGAGCATTATAGTGTTCAGAGGACTACAACACTGTTGAGACAGGAGCATTATGGTGTTCAGAGGACTACAACACTGTTGAGACAGGAGCATTATGGTGTTCAGAGGACTACAACACTGTTGAGACAGGAGCATTATGGTGTTCAGAGGACTACAACACTGTTGAGACAGGAGCATTATAGTGTTCAGAGGACTACAACACTGTTGAGACAGGAGCATTATGGTGTTCAGAGGACTACAACACTGTTGAGATAGGAGCATTATGGTGTTCAGAGGACTACAACACTGTTGAGACAGGAGCATTATGGTGTTCAGAGGACTACAACACTGTTGAGACAGGAGCATTATGGTGTTCAGAGGACTACAACACTGTTGAGACAGGAGCATTATGGTGTTCAGAGACATCACTGTTGAGACAGGAGCATTATGGTGTTCAGAGACAACACTGTTGAGACAGGAGCATTATGGTGTTCAGAGGACTACAACACTGTTGAGACAGGAGCATTATGGTGTTCAGAGGACTACAACACTGTTGAGACAGGAGCATTATAGTGTTCAGAGACATCACTGTTGAGACAGGAGCATTATAGTGTTCAGAGACATCACTGTTGAGACAGGAGCATTATAGTGTTCAAAGGACTACACTGTTGAGACAGGAGCATTATAGTGTTCAGAGACATCACTGTTGAGACAGGAGCATTATAGTGTTCAGAGGACAACACTGTTGAGACAGGAGCATTATGGTGTTCAGAGACATCACTGTTGAGACAGGAGCATTATAGTGTTCAGAGGACTACACTGTTGGGACAGGAGCATTATAGTGTTCAGAGGACTACACTGTTGAGACAGGAGCATTATAGTGTTCAGAGGACTACAACACTGTTGAGACAGGAGCATTATAGTGTTCAGAGGACTACACTGTTGAGACAGGAGCATTATAGTGTTCAGAGGACTACAACACTGTTGAGACAGGAGCATTATAGTGTTCAGAGGATTACAACACTGTTGAGACAGGAGCATTATGGTGTTCAGAGGACTACACCACTGTTGAGACAGGAGCATTATAGTGTTCAGAGGACAACACTGTTGAGACAGGAGCATTATGGTGTTCAGAGGACTACAACACTGTTGAGACAGGAGCATTATAGTGTTCAGAGGACTACAACACTGTTGAGACAGGAGCATTATAGTGTTCAGAGACAACACTGTTGAGACAGGAGCATTATAGTGTTCAGAGGACTACAACACTGTTGAGACAGGAGCATTATAGAGTTCAGAGGACTACAACACTGTTGAGACAGGAGCATTATAGTGTTCAGAGGACTACAACACTGTTGAGACAGGAGCATTATAGTGTTCAGAGGACAAAACTTGAGACAGGAGCATTATAGTGCTCAGAGGACAACACTTGAGACAGGAGCATTATAGTGTTCAGAGACGACACTGTTGAGACAGGAGCATTATGGTGTTCAGAGACAACACTGTTGAGACAGGAGCATTATAGTGTTCAGAGGACTACACTGTTGAGACAGGAGCATTATGGTGTTCAGGGGACTACAACACTGTTGAGACAGGAGCATTATGGTGTTCAGAGACAACACTGTTGAGACAGGAGCATTATAGTGTTCAGAGGACTACAACACTGTTGAGACAGGAGCATTATAGTGTTCAGAGACAACACTGTTGAGACAGGAGCATTATGGTGTTCAGAGGACAACACTTGAGACAGGAGCATTATAGTGTTCAGAGACAACACTGTTGAGACAGGAGCATTATGGTGTTCAGAGACAACACTGTTGAGACAGGAGCATTATAGTGTTCAGAGGACTACAACACTGTTGAGACAGGAGCATTATGGTGTTCAGAGGACAACACTTGAGACAGGAGCATTATAGTGTTCAGAGACAACACTGTTGAGACAGGAGCATTATGGTGTTCAGAGACAACACTGTTGAGACAGGAGCATTTTAGTGTTCAGAGGACTACACTGTTGAGACAGGAGCATTATGGTGTTCAGAGGACTACAACACTGTTGAGACAGGAGCATTATAGTGTTCAGAGGACTACACTGTTGAGACAGGAGCATTATGGTGTTCAAGGGACTACAACACTGTTGAGACAGGAGCATTATGGTGTTCAGAGACAACACTGTTGAGACAGGAGCATTATAGTGTTCAGAGGACTACAACACTGTTGAGACAGGAGCATTATAGTGTTCAGAGGACTACATCACTGTTGAGACAGGAGCATTATAGTGTTCAGAGGACTACATCACTGTTGAGACAGGAGCATTATAGTGTTCAGAAGACTACAACACTGTTGAGACAGGAGCATTATGGTGTTCAGAGACAACACTGTTGAGACAGGAGCATTATGGTGTTCAGAGACAACACTGTTGAGACAGGAGCATTATAGTGTTCAGAGACAACACTGTTGAGACAGGAGCATTATAGTGTTCAGAGGACTACAACACTGTTGAGACAGGAGCATTATAGTGTTCAGAGGACTACAACCGACCGACCGACCGACCGAGATGTGAAGAGATATTATCAGAGGAACTGTGTATAGCTGACACACATCCAGACGGATCATATCACATCTGAAATGGTAGTTAACCTCACACCCTCTACCCCCTATCAGGGCCAGCTGCACCATACTGTCTGAGAGGGAGGAGCAATTAACAACAAAAGCCCCAGGCCCCTTGATGCTGTATAATTACAGCATGTACATAGATGGAGTATTATATACAGCATGTACATAGATGGAGTATTATATACAGCATGTACATAGATGGAGTATTATATACAGCATGTACATAGATGGAGTATTATATACAGCATGTACATAGATGGAGTATTATATACAGCATGTACATAGATGGAGTATTATATACAGCATGTACATAGATGGAGTATTATATACAGCATGTACATAGATGGAGTATTATATACAGCATGTACATAGATGGAGTATTATATACAGCATGTACATAGATGGAGTATTATATACAGCATGTATCCAGATGGAGTATTATATACAGCATGTACATAGATGGAGTATTATATACAGCATGTATCCAGATGGAGTATTATATACAGCATGTACATAGATGGAGTATTATATACAGCATGTATCCAGATGGAGTATTATATACAGCATGTATCCAGATGGAGTATTATATACAGCATGTACCCAGATGGAGTATTATATACAGCATGTACCCAGATGGAGTATTATAGTAACCTTTAGCTGCAATGACTTCAACCAAACACTTCCTGTAGTTGTTGATCATTCCCTTTACATCTCTGTGAAGGAACTCTTCCATGCAGAACTTCTGTAACTCGTCGACATGTGTAGGTTTTCAAGCACGAACCGCTTGTTTCAAGTCCTCAACACCTCCATTGGGATTTAGGTCTGGATTTTGACTCCAAACCCTTTAAATGTGTTGCTTTTTAGCCCTCTTCATGTCGAGTTGATTGTGTGTTTTGGATCATTTTCTTGCTGCAAGTCCCAGCTTCAGCTCAGACGTATGGCCTGGAGTCCACTCTTCTGGACGACATGGGTCCCATTATGCCTGGAGTCCACTCTTCTGGACGACATGAGTCCCATTATGCCTGGAGTCCACTCTTCTGGACGACATGGGTCCAATTATGCCTGGAGTCCACTCTTCTGGACGACATGGGTCCCATTATGCCTGGAGTCCACTCTTCTGGACGACATGAGTCCCATTATGCCTGGAGTCCACTCTTCTGGACGACATGGGTCCCATTATGCCTGGAGTCCACTCTTCTGGACGACATGGGTCCCATTACGCCTGGAGTCCACTCTTCTGGACGACATGGGTCCCATTATGCCTGGAGTCCACTCTTCTGGACGACATGGGTCCCATTATGGCCTGGAGTCCACTCTTCTGGACGACATGGGTCCCATTATGGCCTGGAGTCCACTCTTCTGGACGACATGGGTCCCATTATGGCCTGGAGTCCACTCTTCTGGACGACATGGGTCCCATTATGCCTGGAGTCCACTCTTCTGGACGACATGGGTCCCATTATGCCTGGAGTCCACTCTTCTGGACGACATGGATCCCATTATGCCTGGAGTCCACTCTTCTGGACGACATGGGTCCCATTACGCCTGGAGTCCACTCTTCTGGACGACATGGGTCCCATTACGCCTGGAGTCCACTCTTCTGGACGACATGGGTCCCATTACGCCTGGAGTCCACTCTTCTGGACGACATGGGTCCCATTACGCCTGGAGTCCACTCTTCTGGACGACATGGGTCCCATTACGCCTGGAGTCCACTCTTCTGGACGACATGGGTCCCATTACGCCTGGAGTCCACTCTTCTGGACGACATGGGTCCCATTACGCCTGGAGTCCACTCTTCTGGACGACATGGGTCCCATTACGCCTGGAGTCCACTCTTCTGGACGACATGGGTCCCATTACGCCTGGAGTCCATTCTTCTGGACGACATGGGTCCCATTATGCCTGGAGTCCACTCTTCTGGATGACATGGGTCCCATTATGCCTGGAGAACAACAAACACTGCATTCAACAGTCAGAACCTCATGTCAATGGTCAAGCATGGTGGTGGTGGTAGTGTGATGGTTTGGGGGTGTTTTGCTGCCTCAGAACCTGGACGACTTGCATTGATAGAAGGAACCATTTCTTCTACTCTGTATCAGAGAATACGGATGGCCTCCCTCTCTAAATCTCCCTCCCTCCCTAAATCTCCCTCCTTCTCTAAACCTCCCACCCTCTCTAAACTTCCCTCCCTAAACCTCACTCCCTCCCTCTCTAAACCTCGCCGCCTTTCTAAATCTCCCTTTCTAAATCTCTCTTTCTAAATCTCCCTCTCTCCCTAAACCTCCCTCGTTAAACCTCCCTCCCTCTCTAAACCTCCCTCCCTCTCTCCCTCACGCTCTAAACCATCTAACTCCCTCCCTAAATCTCCCTCCCTCTCTACACCACCCTCCCTCCCTCCCTCCCTCCCTCCCTCCCTCCCTCCCTCCCTAATCAGTTTTAGTCAGTGGTGCACAGGGCTCTTATCCCTCTGATGAGAACTGGATCAAGAACCACATCACATTGTGTGTTTTTGTATATACTAGCGTAACGTTATCTCTCTGTGTGTGTGTGTGTGTGTGTGTGTGTGTGTGTGTGTGTGTGTGTGTGTGTGTGTGTGTGTGTTATACTGTTTGTGTATGCCGAAGAAAAAATATCCACCCAATCCAAAATAATTCTTATCCTTTTTGCTGAGCCTGAATGGAGAGATAGAGAAGTATATTATATAGATATATATTATATATATTATATTATATATATATTTATATATATATAGAAGTAGAGATATTTTAGTTCCACTATATTTTGGTGATGTGTGTCTGTTCCACAGACTTAAATAAGTCTCACGTCAATGACACAGTATCTTCCCACAACAACGCTCTTTGTTTCACCTCATTATGTGGAGAGAACACCTGTCGGTCCTGTTACCACACACACACACACACACACACACACACACACACACACACACACACACACACACACACACACACACACACACACACACACACACACACACACACACACACACACACACACACACACACACACACTAACACACACACACTAACACACACACTAACACACACACTAACACACACACTAACACACACACACACACACACACACACACACACACACACACACACACACACACACACACACACACTAACACACACACACACACACACTAACACACACTAACACACACTAACACACACTAACACACACACACACACACACACACACACACACACACACATTGTTTCATAACTTAATTGTGTGAATTGTTTGTGTTTGATTGTTAGTGTCTATCAGTTTCCCATTAGACATCCCCAGTAGTACATGTTCTGTTCAGTCCTATCATTTATCATCTGTTTGTTTGGTTACGGTCATTTATGTTTATGCATTCATATATAGTATTCTCATATATAGTATTCTCATATATAGTATTCTCATATTTATTATTCTCATATATATTATTCTCATATTTATTATACTCATAATTATTATTGTCTTTGTCAGAGTGGACTCATTGTTTACAGAGAGACCTTGGCAACACTTGTGAGAAACAAGTTTTGGTTTTATTTCATTCCATTTTAAGAGTTTTGTCAATAAAATGTTGTCATTGTCTTTTGTTTGGAACGATCCTGTCAATGTTGAGTAAGGACACGCACCTGATTGAGCTTAGAAGTAGGCATTTCGGCTACCTGGCCTGCACGCAAATGTAGGCATATAAACATGTTCACATTCTGGGATCTGATAGTATTTCTGATTGGCTTAACGCACCACCACTAATGACCTGTGGAGCTTCTCAATGTAATGTTTTCAAAAACCTAAAACAGCAAGTAAACAAAGTGTGTTTTTACATCCATTGAGAATGACAATAGTTCCTTAATGTATTTACAGAATCTTTCCAGCTCTCTCCCTCCCTTTGGAAAACCACTCAGAAAGAAGAGGGGAAACATGTCCTGCTCTGATCCAGTGGAAGCATCAGAAAACAGGCCTTCCTGATGAGCTCTTATTCCTTGTGTAAATGGCCCTACAGCTGTGTCTGTCTGTCTGTCCCGAGCTCACTGGGGAAACTCGGAGGGCCCAGAATATGTTATACAATGCTACTAGGTTGCTAGCGAGCTTCAGGCCTGACCCAAGTTAATATGTTATACAATGTTACTAGGTTGCTAGCGAGCTTCAGGCCTGACCCAAGTTAATATGTTATACAATGTTACTAGGTTGCTAGCGAGCTTCAGGCCTGACCCAAGTTAATATGTTATACAATGTTACTAGGTTGCTAGCGAGCTTCAGGCCTGACCCAAGTTAATATGTTATACAATGTTACTAGGTTGCTAGCGAGCTTCAGGCCTGACCCAAGTTAATATGTTATACAATGTTACTAGGTTGCTAGCGAGCTTCAGGCCTGACCCAAGTTAATATGTTATACAATGTTACTAGGTTGCTAGCGAGCTTCAGGCCTGACCCAAGTTAATATGTTCTACAATGTTACTAGGTTGCTAGCGAGCTTCAGGCCTGACCCAAGTTAATATGTTATACAATGTTACTAGGTTGCTAGCGAGCTTCAGGCCTGACCCAAGTTAATATGTTATACAATGTTACTAGGTTGCTAGCGAGCTTCAGGCCTGACCCAAGTTAATATGTTATACAATGTTACTAGGTTGCTAGCGAGCTTCAGGCCTGACCCAAGTTAATATGTTCTACAATGTTACTAGGTTGCTAGCGAGCTTCAGGCCTGACCCAAGTTAATATGTTATACAATATTACTAGGTTGCTAGCGAGCTTCAGGCCTGACCCAAGTTAATATGTTATACAATGCTACTAGGTTGCTAGCGAGCTTCAGGCCTGACCCAAGTTAATATGTTATACAATGTTACTAGGTTGCTAGCGAGCTTCAGGCCTGACCCAAGTTAATATGTTATACAATGTTACTAGGTTGCTAGCGAGCTTCAGGCCTGACCCAAGTTAATATGTTATACAATGTTACTAGGTTGCTAGCGAGCTTCAGGCCAGACCCAAGTTAATATGTTATACAATGCTACTAGGTTGCTAGCGAGCTTCAGGCCTGACCCAAGTTAATATGTTATACAATGTTACTAGGTTGCTAGCGAGCTTCAGGCCTGACCCAAGTTAATATGTTATACAATGCTACTAGGTTGCTAGCGAGCTTCAGGCCTGACCCAAGTTAATATGTTCTACAATGTTACTAGGTTGCTAGCGAGCTTCAGGCCTGACCCAAGTTAATATGTTATACAATATTACTAGGTTGCTAGCGAGCTTCAGGCCTGACCCAAGTTAATATGTTATACAATGCTACTAGGTTGCTAGCGAGCTTCAGGCCTGACCCAAGTTAATATGTTATACAATGTTACTAGGTTGCTAGCGAGCTTCAGGCCTGACCCAAGTTAATATGTTATACAATGTTACTAGGTTGCTAGCGAGCTTCAGGCCTGACCCAAGTTAATATGTTATACAATGTTACTAGGTTGCTAGCGAGCTTCAGGCCTGACCCAAGTTAATATGTTATACAATGTTACTAGGTTGCTAGCGAGCTTCAGGCCTGACCCAAGTTAATATGTTATACAATGTTACTAGGTTGCTAGCGAGCTTCAGGCCTGACCCAAGTTAATATGTTCTACAATGTTACTAGGTTGCTAGCGAGCTTCAGGCCTGACCCAAGTTAATATGTTATACAATGTTACTAGGTTGCTAGCGAGCTTCAGGCCTGACCCAAGTTAATATGTTATACAATGTTACTAGGTTGCTAGCGAGCTTCAGGCCTGACCCAAGTTAATATGTTATACAATGTTACTAGGTTGCTAGCGAGCTTCAGGCCTGACCCAAGTTAATATGTTATACAATGTTACTAGGTTGCTAGCGAGCTTCAGGCCTGACCCAAGTTAATATGTTATACAATGTTACTAGGTTGCTAGCGAGCTTCAGGCCTGACCCAAGTTAATATGTTCTACAATGTTACTAGGTTGCTAGCGAGCTTCAGGCCTGACCCAAGTTAATATGTTATACAATGTTACTAGGTTGCTAGCGAGCTTCAGGCCTGACCCAAGTTAATATGTTATACAATGTTACTAGGTTGCTAGCGAGCTTCAGGCCTGACCCAAGTTAATATGTTATACAATGTTACTAGGTTGCTAGCGAGCTTCAGGCCTGACCCAAGTTAATATGTTATACAATGTTACTAGGTTGCTAGCGAGCTTCAGGCCTGACCCAAGTAAATATGTTATACAATGTTACTAGGTTGCTAGCGAGCTTCAGGCCTGACCCAAGTTATTATGTTATACAATGTTACTAGGTTGCTAGCGAGCTTCAGGCCTGACCCAAGTTAATATGTTCTACAATGTTACTAGGTTGCTAGCGAGCTTCAGGCCTGACCCAAGTTAATATGTTATACAATGTTACTAGGTTGCTAGCGAGCTTCAGGCCTGACCCAAGTTAATATGTTATACAATGTTACTAGGTTGCTAGCGAGCTTCAGGCCTGACCCAAGTTAATATGTTATACAATGTTACTAGGTTGCTAGCGAGCTTCAGGCCTGACCCAAGTTAATATGTTCTACAATGTTACTAGGTTGCTAGCGAGCTTCAGGCCTGACCCAAGTTAATATGTTATACAATGTTACTAGGTTGCTAGCGAGCTTCAGGCCAGACCCAAGTTAATATGTTATACAATGTTACTAGGTTGCTAGCGAGCTTCAGGCCAGACCCAAGTTAATATGTTATACAATGTTACTAGGTTGCTAGCGAGCTTCAGGCCTGACCCAGTTAATATGTTATACAATGTTACTAGGTTGCTAGCGAGCTTCAGGCCTGACCCAAGTTAATATGTTCTACAATGTTACTAGGTTGCTAGCGAGCTTCAGGCCTGACCCAAGTTAATATGTTATACAATGTTACTAGGTTGCTAGCGAGCTTCAGGCCTGACCCAAGTTAATATGTTATACAATGTTACTAGGTTGCTAGCGAGCTTCAGGCCAGACCCAAGTTAATATGTTATACAATGTTACTAGGTTGCTAGCGAGCTTCAGGCCTGACCCAAGTTAATATGTTATACAATGTTACTAGGTTGCTAGCGAGCTTCAGGCCTGACCCAAGTTAATATGTTATACAATGTTACTAGGTTGCTAGCGAGCTTCAGGCCTGACCCAAGTTAATATGTTATACAATGTTACTAGGTTGCTAGCGAGCTTCAGGCCAGACCCAAGTTAATATGTTATACAATATTACTAGGTTGCTAGCGAGCTTCAGGCCTGACCCAAGTTAATATGTTATACAATGTTACTAGGTTGCTAGCGAGCTTCAGGCCAGACCCAAGTTAATATGTTATACAATATTACTAGGTTGCTAGCGAGCTTCAGTTCTGACCCAAGTTAATATGTTATACAATGTTACTAGGTTGCTAGCGAGCTTCAGGCCAGACCCAAGTTAATATGTTAAACAATGTTACTAGGTTGCTAGCGAGCTTCAGGCCTGACCCAAGTTAATATGTTATACAATGTTACTAGGTTGCTAGCGAGCTTCAGGCCTGACCCAAGTTAATATGTTATACAATGTTACTAGGTTGCTAGCGAGCTTCAGGCCTGACCCAAGTTAATATGTTATACAATATTACTAGGTTGCTAGCGAGCTTCAGGCCTGACCCAAGTTATTGTGTTATACAATGTTACTAGGTTGCAAGCGAGCTTCAGGCCAGACCCAAGTTAATATGTTATACAATGTTACTAGGTTGCTAGCGAGCTTCAGGCCTGACCCAAGTTAATATGTTATACAATGTTACTAGGTTGCTAGCGAGCTTCAGGCCAGACCCAAGTTAATATGTTATACAATGTTACTAGGTTGCTAGCGAGCTTCAGGCCTGACCCAAGTTAATATGTTATACAATGTTACTAGGTTGCTAGCGAGCTTCAGGCCTGACCCAAGTTAATATGTTATACAATGTTACTAGGTTGCTAGCGAGCTTCAGGCCTGACCCAAGTTAATATGTTATACAATGTTACTAGGTTGCTAGCGAGCTTCAGGCCAGACCCAAGTTAATATGTTATACAATATTACTAGGTTGCTAGCGAGCTTCAGGCCTGACCCAAGTTAATATGTTATACAATGTTACTAGGTTGCTAGCGAGCTTCAGGCCAGACCCAAGTTAATATGTTATACAATATTACTAGGTTGCTAGCGAGCTTCAGGCCTGACCCAAGTTAATATGTTATACAATGTTACTAGGTTGCTAGCGAGCTTCAGGCCAGACCCAAGTTAATATGTTAAACAATGTTACTAGGTTGCTAGCGAGCTTCAGGCCTGACCCAAGTTAATATGTTATACAATGTTACTAGGTTGCTAGCGAGCTTCAGGCCTGACCCAAGTTAATATGTTATACAATGTTACTAGGTTGCTAGCGAGCTTCAGGCCTGACCCAAGTTAATATGTTATACAATATTACTAGGTTGCTAGCGAGCTTCAGGCCTGACCCAAGTTATTATGTTATACAATGTTACTAGGTTGCAAGCGAGCTTCAGGCCAGACCCAAGTTAATATGTTATACAATGTTACTAGGTTGCTAGCGAGCTTCAGGCCTGACCCAAGTTAATATGTTATACAATGTTACTAGTTTGCTAGCGAGCTTCAGGCCTGACCCAAGTTAATATGTTATACAATGTTACTAGGTTGCTAGCGAGCTTCAGGCCTGACCCAAGTTAATATGTTATACAATGTTACTAGGTTGCTAGCGAGCTTCAGGCCTGACCCAAGTTATTATGTTATACAATGTTACTAGGTTGCAAGCGAGCTTCAGGCCAGACCCAAGTTAATATGTTATACAATGTTACTAGGTTGCTAGCGAGCTTCAGGCCTGACCCAAGTTAATATGTTATACAATATTACTAGGTTGCTAGCGAGCTTCAGGCCTGACCCAAGTTATTATGTTATACAATGTTACTAGGTTGCAAGCGAGCTTCAGGCCAGACCCAAGTTAATATGTTATACAATGTTACTAGGTTGCTAGCGAGCTTCAGGCCTGACCCAAGTTAATATGTTCTACAATGTTACTAGGTTGCTAGCGAGCTTCAGGCCTGACCCAAGTTAATATGTTATACAATGTTACTAGGTTGCTAGCGAGCTTCAGGCCTGACCCAAGTTAATATGTTATACAATGTTACTAGGTTGCTAGCGAGCTTCAGGCCAGACCCAAGTTAATATGTTATACAATGTTACTAGGTTGCTAGCGAGCTTCAGGCCTGACCCAAGTTAATATGTTATACACTGTTACTAGGTTGCTAGCGAGCTTCAGGCCTGACCCAAGTTAATATGTTATACAATGTTACTAGGTTGCTAGCGAGCTTCAGGCCAGACCCAAGTTAATATGTTAAACAATGTTACTAGGTTGCTAGCGAGCTTCAGGCCTGACCCAAGTTAATATGTTATACAATGTTACTAGGTTGCTAGCGAGCTTCAGGCCTGACCCAAGTTAATATGTTATACAATGTTACTAGGTTGCTAGCGAGCTTCAGGCCTGACCCAAGTTAATATGTTATACAATGTTACTAGGTTGCTAGCGAGCTTCAGGCCTGACCCAAGTTATTATGTTATACAATGTTACTAGGTTGCAAGCGAGCTTCAGGCCAGACCCAAGTTAATATGTTATACAATGTTACTAGGTTGCTAGCGAGCTTCAGGCCTGACCCAAGTTAATATGTTATACAATGTTACTAGGTTGCTAGCGAGCTTCAGGCCAGACCCAAGTTAATATGTTATACAATATTACTTGGTTGCTAGCGAGCTTCAGGCCTGACCCAAGTTAATATGTTATACAATGTTACTAGGTTGCTAGCGAGCTTCAGGCCAGACCCAAGTTAATATGTTATACAATATTACTAGGTTGCTAGCGAGCTTCAGGCCTGACCCAAGTTAATATGTTATACAATGTTACTAGGTTGCTAGCGAGCTTCAGGCCAGACCCAAGTTAATATGTTCTACAATGTTACTAGGTTGCTAGCGAGCTTCAGGCCAGACCCAAGTTAATATGTTATACAATATTACTTGGTTGCTAGCGAGCTTCAGGCCTGACCCAAGTTAATATGTTATACAATGTTACTAGGTTGCTAGCGAGCTTCAGGCCAGACCCAAGTTAATATGTTATACAATATTACTAGGTTGCTAGCGAGCTTCAGGCCTGACCCAAGTTAATATGTTATACAATGTTACTAGGTTGCTAGCGAGCTTCAGGCCAGACCCAAGTTAATATGTTATACAATGTTACTAGGTTGCTAGCGAGCTTCAGGCCAGACCCAAGTTAATATGTTATACAATATTACTAGGTTGCTAGCGAGCTTCAGGCCTGACCCAAGTTATTATGTTATACAATGTTACTAGGTTGCAAGCGAGCTTCAGGCCAGACCCAAGTTAATATGTTATACAATGTTACTAGGTTGCTAGCGAGCTTCAGGCCAGACCCAAGTTAATATGTTCTACAATGTTACTAGGTTGCTAGCGAGCTTCAGGCCAGACCCAAGTTAATATGTTATACAATGTTACTTGGTTGCTAGCGAGCTTCAGGCCTGACCCAAGTTAATATGTTATACAATGTTACTAGGTTGCTAGCGAGCTTCAGGCCAGACCCAAGTTAATATGTTATACAATATTACTAGGTTGCTAGCGAGCTTCAGGCCTGACCCAAGTTAATATGTTATACAATGTTACTAGGTTGCTAGCGAGCTTCAGGCCAGACCCAAGTTAATATGTTCTACAATGTTACTAGGTTGCTAGCGAGCTTCAGGCCAGACCCAAGTTAATATGTTATACAATATTACTAGGTTGCTAGCGAGCTTCAGGCCAGACCCAAGTTAATATGTTCTACAATGTTACTAGGTTGCTAGCGAGCTTCAGGCCAGACCCAAGTTAATATGTTATACAATATTACTAGGTTGCTAGCGAGCTTCAGGCCTGACCCAAGTTAATATGTTATACAATGTTACTAGGTTGCTAGCGAGCTTCAGGCCTGACCCAAGTTAATATGTTATACAATATTACTAGGTTGCTAGCGAGCTTCAGGCCTGACCCAAGTTATTATGTTATACAATGTTACTAGGTTGCAAGCGAGCTTCAGGCCAGACCCAAGTTAATATGTTATACAATGTTACTAGGTTGCTAGCGAGCTTCAGGCCTGACCCAAGTTAATATGTTATACAATGTTACTAGGTTGCTAGCGAGCTTCAGGCCTGACCCAAGTTATTATGTTATACAATGTTACTAGGTTGCAAGCGAGCTTCAGGCCAGACCCAAGTTAATATGTTATACAATGTTACTAGGTTGCTAGCGAGCTTCAGGCCTGACCCAAGTTAATATGTTCTACAATGTTACTAGGTTGCTAGCGAGCTTCAGGCCTGACCCAAGTTAATATGTTATACAATGTTACTAGGTTGCTAGCGAGCTTCAGGCCTGACCCAAGTTAATATGTTCTACAATGTTACTAGGTTGCTAGCGAGCTTCAGGCCTGACCCAAGTTAATATGTTATACAATGTTACTAGGTTGCTAGCGAGCTTCAGGCCTGACCCAAGTTAATATGTTATACAATGTTACTAGGTTGCTAGCGAGCTTCAGGCCAGACCCAAGTTAATATGTTATACAATGTTACTAGGTTGCTAGCGAGCTTCAGGCCTGACCCAAGTTAATATGTTATACAATGTTACTAGGTTGCTAGCGAGCTTCAGGCCTGACCCAAGTTAATATGTTATACAATGTTACTAGGTTGCTAGCGAGCTTCAGGCCTGACCCAAGTTAATATGTTATACAATGTTACTAGGTTGCTAGCGAGCTTCAGGCCAGACCCAAGTTAATATGTTATACAATATTACTAGGTTGCTAGCGAGCTTCAGGCCTGACCCAAGTTAATATGTTATACAATGTTACTAGGTTGCTAGCGAGCTTCAGGCCAGACCCAAGTTAATATGTTATACAATATTACTAGGTTGCTAGCGAGCTTCAGGCCTGACCCAAGTTAATATGTTATACAATGTTACTAGGTTGCTAGCGAGCTTCAGGCCAGACCCAAGTTAATATGTTAAACAATGTTACTAGGTTGCTAGCGAGCTTCAGGCCTGACCCAAGTTAATATGTTATACAATGTTACTAGGTTGCTAGCGAGCTTCAGGCCTGACCCAAGTTAATATGTTATACAATGTTACTAGGTTGCTAGCGAGCTTCAGGCCTGACCCAAGTTAATATGTTATACAATATTACTAGGTTGCTAGCGAGCTTCAGGCCTGACCCAAGTTAATATGTTATACAATATTACTAGGTTGCTAGCGAGCTTCAGGCCTGACCCAAGTTATTATGTTATACAATGTTACTAGGTTGCAAGCGAGCTTCAGGCCAGACCCAAGTTAATATGTTATACAATGTTACTAGGTTGCTAGCGAGCTTCAGGCCAGACCCAAGTTAATATGTTCTACAATGTTACTAGGTTGCTAGCGAGCTTCAGGCCAGACCCAAGTTAATATGTTATACAATGTTACTTGGTTGCTAGCGAGCTTCAGGCCTGACCCAAGTTAATATGTTATACAATGTTACTAGGTTGCTAGCGAGCTTCAGGCCAGACCCAAGTTAATATGTTATACAATATTACTAGGTTGCTAGCGAGCTTCAGGCCTGACCCAAGTTAATATGTTATACAATGTTACTAGGTTGCTAGCGAGCTTCAGGCCAGACCCAAGTTAATATGTTCTACAATGTTACTAGGTTGCTAGCGAGCTTCAGGCCAGACCCAAGTTAATATGTTATACAATATTACTAGGTTGCTAGCGAGCTTCAGGCCAGACCCAAGTTAATATGTTCTACAATGTTACTAGGTTGCTAGCGAGCTTCAGGCCAGACCCAAGTTAATATGTTATACAATATTACTAGGTTGCTAGCGAGCTTCAGGCCTGACCCAAGTTAATATGTTATACAATGTTACTAGGTTGCTAGCGAGCTTCAGGCCTGACCCAAGTTAATATGTTATACAATATTACTAGGTTGCTAGCGAGCTTCAGGCCTGACCCAAGTTATTATGTTATACAATGTTACTAGGTTGCAAGCGAGCTTCAGGCCAGACCCAAGTTAATATGTTATACAATGTTACTAGGTTGCTAGCGAGCTTCAGGCCTGACCCAAGTTAATATGTTATACAATGTTACTAGGTTGCTAGCGAGCTTCAGGCCTGACCCAAGTTATTATGTTATACAATGTTACTAGGTTGCAAGCGAGCTTCAGGCCAGACCCAAGTTAATATGTTATACAATGTTACTAGGTTGCTAGCGAGCTTCAGGCCTGACCCAAGTTAATATGTTCTACAATGTTACTAGGTTGCTAGCGAGCTTCAGGCCTGACCCAAGTTAATATGTTATACAATGTTACTAGGTTGCTAGCGAGCTTCAGGCCTGACCCAAGTTAATATGTTCTACAATGTTACTAGGTTGCTAGCGAGCTTCAGGCCTGACCCAAGTTAATATGTTATACAATGTTACTAGGTTGCTAGCGAGCTTCAGGCCTGACCCAAGTTAATATGTTATACAATGTTACTAGGTTGCTAGCGAGCTTCAGGCCAGACCCAAGTTATTATGTTATACAATGTTACTAGGTTGCTAGCGAGCTTCAGGCCTGACCCAAGTTAATATGTTATACAATGTTACTAGGTTGCTAGCGAGCTTCAGGCCTGACCCAAGTTAATATGTTATACAATGTTACTAGGTTGCTAGCGAGCTTCAGGCCTGACCCAAGTTAATATGTTATACAATGTTACTAGGTTGCTAGCGAGCTTCAGGCCAGACCCAAGTTAATATGTTATACAATATTACTAGGTTGCTAGCGAGCTTCAGGCCTGACCCAAGTTAATATGTTATACAATGTTACTAGGTTGCTAGCGAGCTTCAGGCCAGACCCAAGTTAATATGTTATACAATATTACTAGGTTGCTAGCGAGCTTCAGGCCTGACCCAAGTTAATATGTTATACAATGTTACTAGGTTGCTAGCGAGCTTCAGGCCAGACCCAAGTTAATATGTTAAACAATGTTACTAGGTTGCTAGCGAGCTTCAGGCCTGACCCAAGTTAATATGTTATACAATGTTACTAGGTTGCTAGCGAGCTTCAGGCCTGACCCAAGTTAATATGTTATACAATGTTACTAGGTTGCTAGCGAGCTTCAGGCCTGACCCAAGTTAATATGTTATACAATATTACTAGGTTGCTAGCGAGCTTCAGGCCTGACCCAAGTTATTATGTTATACAATGTTACTAGGTTGCAAGCGAGCTTCAGGCCAGACCCAAGTTAATATGTTATACAATGTTACTAGGTTGCTAGCGAGCTTCAGGCCTGACCCAAGTTAATATGTTATACAATGTTACTAGGTTGCTAGCGAGCTTCAGGCCAGACCCAAGTTAATATGTTATACAATATTACTTGGTTGCTAGCGAGCTTCAGGCCTGACCCAAGTTAATATGTTATACAATATTACTAGGTTGCTAGCGAGCTTCAGGCCTGACCCAAGTTATTATGTTATACAATGTTACTAGGTTGCAAGCGAGCTTCAGGCCAGACCCAAGTTAATATGTTATACAATGTTACTAGGTTGCTAGCGAGCTTCAGGCCTGACCCAAGTTAATATGTTATACAATGTTACTAGGTTGCTAGCGAGCTTCAGGCCAGACCCAAGTTAATATGTTATACAATATTACTTGGTTGCTAGCGAGCTTCAGGCCTGACCCAAGTTAATATGTTATACAATGTTACTAGGTTGCTAGCGAGCTTCAGGCCAGACCCAAGTTAATATGTTATACAATATTACTAGGTTGCTAGCGAGCTTCAGGCCTGACCCAAGTTAATATGTTATACAATGTTACTAGGTTGCTAGCGAGCTTCAGGCCAGACCCAAGTTAATATGTTCTACAATGTTACTAGGTTGCTAGCGAGCTTCAGGCCAGACCCAAGTTAATATGTTATACAATATTACTTGGTTGCTAGCGAGCTTCAGGCCTGACCCAAGTTAATATGTTATACAATGTTACTAGGTTGCTAGCGAGCTTCAGGCCAGACCCAAGTTAATATGTTATACAATATTACTAGGTTGCTAGCGAGCTTCAGGCCTGACCCAAGTTAATATGTTATACAATGTTACTAGGTTGCTAGCGAGCTTCAGGCCAGACCCAAGTTAATATGTTATACAATGTTACTAGGTTGCTAGCGAGCTTCAGGCCAGACCCAAGTTAATATGTTATACAATATTACTAGGTTGCTAGCGAGCTTCAGGCCAGACCCAAGTTAATATGTTATACAATATTACTTGGTTGCTAGCGAGCTTCAGGCCTGACCCAAGTTAATATGTTATACAATGTTACTAGGTTGCTAGCGAGCTTCAGGCCAGACCCAAGTTAATATGTTATACAATATTACTAGGTTGCTAGCGAGCTTCAGGCCTGACCCAAGTTAATATGTTATACAATGTTACTAGGTTGCTAGCGAGCTTCAGGCCAGACCCAAGTTAATATGTTATACAATGTTACTAGGTTGCTAGCGAGCTTCAGGCCAGACCCAAGTTAATATGTTATACAATATTACTAGGTTGCTAGCGAGCTTCAGGCCTGACCCAAGTTATTATGTTATACAATGTTACTAGGTTGCAAGCGAGCTTCAGGCCAGACCCAAGTTAATATGTTATACAATGTTACTAGGTTGCTAGCGAGCTTCAGGCCTGACCCAAGTTAATATGTTATACAATGTTACTAGGTTGCTAGCGAGCTTCAGGCCTGACCCAAGTTATTATGTTATACAATGTTACTAGGTTGCAAGCGAGCTTCAGGCCAGACCCAAGTTAATATGTTATACAATGTTACTAGGTTGCTAGCGAGCTTCAGGCCTGACCCAAGTTAATATGTTCTACAATGTTACTAGGTTGCTAGCGAGCTTCAGGCCTGACCCAAGTTAATATGTTATACAATGTTACTAGGTTGCTAGCGAGCTTCAGGCCTGACCCAAGTTAATATGTTCTACAATGTTACTAGGTTGCTAGCGAGCTTCAGGCCTGACCCAAGTTAATATGTTATACAATGTTACTAGGTTGCTAGCGAGCTTCAGGCCTGACCCAAGTTAATATGTTATACAATGTTACTAGGTTGCTAGCGAGCTTCAGGCCAGACCCAAGTTAATATGTTATACAATGTTACTAGGTTGCTAGCGAGCTTCAGGCCTGACCCAAGTTAATATGTTATACAATGTTACTAGGTTGCTAGCGAGCTTCAGGCCTGACCCAAGTTAATATGTTATACAATGTTACTAGGTTGCTAGCGAGCTTCAGGCCTGACCCAAGTTAATATGTTATACAATGTTACTAGGTTGCTAGCGAGCTTCAGGCCAGACCCAAGTTAATATGTTATACAATATTACTAGGTTGCTAGCGAGCTTCAGGCCTGACCCAAGTTAATATGTTATACAATGTTACTAGGTTGCTAGCGAGCTTCAGGCCAGACCCAAGTTAATATGTTATACAATATTACTAGGTTGCTAGCGAGCTTCAGGCCTGACCCAAGTTAATATGTTATACAATGTTACTAGGTTGCTAGCGAGCTTCAGGCCAGACCCAAGTTAATATGTTAAACAATGTTACTAGGTTGCTAGCGAGCTTCAGGCCTGACCCAAGTTAATATGTTATACAATGTTACTAGGTTGCTAGCGAGCTTCAGGCCTGACCCAAGTTAATATGTTATACAATGTTACTAGGTTGCTAGCGAGCTTCAGGCCTGACCCAAGTTAATATGTTATACAATATTACTAGGTTGCTAGCGAGCTTCAGGCCTGACCCAAGTTATTATGTTATACAATGTTACTAGGTTGCAAGCGAGCTTCAGGCCAGACCCAAGTTAATATGTTATACAATGTTACTAGGTTGCTAGCGAGCTTCAGGCCTGACCCAAGTTAATATGTTATACAATGTTACTAGGTTGCTAGCGAGCTTCAGGCCAGACCCAAGTTAATATGTTATACAATATTACTTGGTTGCTAGCGAGCTTCAGGCCTGACCCAAGTTAATATGTTATACAATATTACTAGGTTGCTAGCGAGCTTCAGGCCTGACCCAAGTTATTATGTTATACAATGTTACTAGGTTGCAAGCGAGCTTCAGGCCAGACCCAAGTTAATATGTTATACAATGTTACTAGGTTGCTAGCGAGCTTCAGGCCTGACCCAAGTTAATATGTTATACAATGTTACTAGGTTGCTAGCGAGCTTCAGGCCAGACCCAAGTTAATATGTTATACAATATTACTTGGTTGCTAGCGAGCTTCAGGCCTGACCCAAGTTAATATGTTATACAATGTTACTAGGTTGCTAGCGAGCTTCAGGCCAGACCCAAGTTAATATGTTATACAATATTACTAGGTTGCTAGCGAGCTTCAGGCCTGACCCAAGTTAATATGTTATACAATGTTACTAGGTTGCTAGCGAGCTTCAGGCCAGACCCAAGTTAATATGTTCTACAATGTTACTAGGTTGCTAGCGAGCTTCAGGCCAGACCCAAGTTAATATGTTATACAATATTACTTGGTTGCTAGCGAGCTTCAGGCCTGACCCAAGTTAATATGTTATACAATGTTACTAGGTTGCTAGCGAGCTTCAGGCCAGACCCAAGTTAATATGTTATACAATATTACTAGGTTGCTAGCGAGCTTCAGGCCTGACCCAAGTTAATATGTTATACAATGTTACTAGGTTGCTAGCGAGCTTCAGGCCAGACCCAAGTTAATATGTTATACAATGTTACTAGGTTGCTAGCGAGCTTCAGGCCAGACCCAAGTTAATATGTTATACAATATTACTAGGTTGCTAGCGAGCTTCAGGCCTGACCCAAGTTATTATGTTATACAATGTTACTAGGTTGCAAGCGAGCTTCAGGCCAGACCCAAGTTAATATGTTATACAATGTTACTAGGTTGCTAGCGAGCTTCAGGCCAGACCCAAGTTAATATGTTCTACAATGTTACTAGGTTGCTAGCGAGCTTCAGGCCAGACCCAAGTTAATATGTTATACAATGTTACTTGGTTGCTAGCGAGCTTCAGGCCTGACCCAAGTTAATATGTTATACAATGTTACTAGGTTGCTAGCGAGCTTCAGGCCAGACCCAAGTTAATATGTTATACAATGTTACTAGGTTGCTAGCGAGCTTCAGGCCAGACCCAAGTTAATATGTTCTACAATGTTACTAGGTTGCTAGCGAGCTTCAGGCCAGACCCAAGTTAATATGTTATACAATATTACTAGGTTGCTAGCGAGCTTCAGGCCAGACCCAAGTTAATATGTTCTACAATGTTACTAGGTTGCTAGCGAGCTTCAGGCCAGACCCAAGTTAATATGTTATACAATGTTACTAGGTTGCTAGCGAGCTTCAGGCCTGACCCAAGTTAATATGTTATACAATGTTACTAGGTTGCTAGCGAGCTTCAGGCCAGACCCAAGTTAATATGTTATACAATGTTACTAGGTTGCTAGCGAGCTTCAGGCCAGACCCAAGTTAATATGTTATACAATATTACTAGGTTGCTAGCGAGCTTCAGGCCTGACCCAAGTTATTATGTTATACAATGTTACTAGGTTGCAAGCGAGCTTCAGGCCAGACCCAAGTTAATATGTTATACAATGTTACTAGGTTGCTAGCGAGCTTCAGGCCAGACCCAAGTTAATATGTTCTACAATGTTACTAGGTTGCTAGCGAGCTTCAGGCCAGACCCAAGTTAATATGTTATACAATGTTACTTGGTTGCTAGCGAGCTTCAGGCCTGACCCAAGTTAATATGTTATACAATGTTACTAGGTTGCTAGCGAGCTTCAGGCCAGACCCAAGTTAATATGTTATACAATGTTACTAGGTTGCTAGCGAGCTTCAGGCCAGACCCAAGTTAATATGTTCTACAATGTTACTAGGTTGCTAGCGAGCTTCAGGCCAGACCCAAGTTAATATGTTATACAATATTACTAGGTTGCTAGCGAGCTTCAGGCCAGACCCAAGTTAATATGTTCTACAATGTTACTAGGTTGCTAGCGAGCTTCAGGCCAGACCCAAGTTAATATGTTATACAATATTACTAGGTTGCTAGCGAGCTTCAGGCCTGACCCAAGTTATTATGTTATACAATGTTACTAGGTTGCAAGCGAGCTTCAGGCCAGACCCAAGTTAATATGTTATACAATGTTACTAGGTTGCTAGCGAGCTTCAGGCCAGACCCAAGTTAATATGTTCTACAATGTTACTAGGTTGCTAGCGAGCTTCAGGCCAGACCCAAGTTAATATGTTATACAATGTTACTAGGTTGCTAGCGAGCTTCAGGCCTGACCCAAGTTAATATGTTATACAATGTTACTAGGTTGCTAGCGAGCTTCAGGCCAGACCCAAGTTAATATGTTATACAATATTACTAGGTTGCTAGCGAGCTTCAGGCCTGACCCAAGTTAATATGTTATACAATGTTACTAGGTTGCTAGCGAGCTTCAGGCCAGACCCAAGTTAATATGTTCTACAATGTTACTAGGTTGCTAGCGAGCTCCAGGCCAGACCCAAGTTATTATTTTATACAATGTTACTAGGTTGCAAGCGAGCTTCAGGCCAGACCCAAGTTAATATGTTCTACAATGTTACTAGGTTGCTAGCGAGCTTCAGGCCAGACCCAAGTTAATATGTTATACAATGTTACTTGGTTGCTAGCGAGCTTCAGGCCTGACCCAAGTTAATATGTTATACAATGTTACTAGGTTGCTAGCGAGCTTCAGGCCAGACCCAAGTTAATATGTTATACAATGTTACTAGGTTGCTAGCGAGCTTCAGGCCAGACCCAAGTTAATATGTTCTACAATGTTACTAGGTTGCTAGCGAGCTTCAGGCCAGACCCAAGTTAATATGTTATACAATATTACTAGGTTGCTAGCGAGCTTCAGGCCAGACCCAAGTTAATATGTTCTACAATGTTACTAGGTTGCTAGCGAGCTTCAGGCCAGACCCAAGTTAATATGTTATACAATATTACTAGGTTGCTAGCGAGCTTCAGGCCTGACCCAAGTTATTATGTTATACAATGTTACTAGGTTGCAAGCGAGCTTCAGGCCAGACCCAAGTTAATATGTTATACAATGTTACTAGGTTGCTAGCGAGCTTCAGGCCAGACCCAAGTTAATATGTTCTACAATGTTACTAGGTTGCTAGCGAGCTTCAGGCCAGACCCAAGTTAATATGTTATACAATGTTACTAGGTTGCTAGCGAGCTTCAGGCCTGACCCAAGTTAATATGTTATACAATGTTACTAGGTTGCTAGCGAGCTTCAGGCCAGACCCAAGTTAATATGTTATACAATGTTACTAGGTTGCTAGCGAGCTTCAGGCCAGACCCAAGTTAATATGTTATACAATATTACTAGGTTGCTAGCGAGCTTCAGGCCTGACCCAAGTTATTATGTTATACAATGTTACTAGGTTGCAAGCGAGCTTCAGGCCAGACCCAAGTTAATATGTTATACAATGTTACTAGGTTGCTAGCGAGCTTCAGGCCAGACCCAAGTTAATATGTTCTACAATGTCACTAGGTTGCTAGCGAGCTTCAGGCCAGACCCAAGTTAATATGTTATACAATGTTACTTGGTTGCTAGCGAGCTTCAGGCCTGACCCAAGTTAATATGTTATACAATGTTACTAGGTTGCTAGCGAGCTTCAGGCCAGACCCAAGTTAATATGTTATACAATGTTACTAGGTTGCTAGCGAGCTTCAGGCCAGACCCAAGTTAATATGTTCTACAATGTTACTAGGTTGCTAGCGAGCTTCAGGCCAGACCCAAGTTAATATGTTATACAATATTACTAGGTTGCTAGCGAGCTTCAGGCCAGACCCAAGTTAATATGTTCTACAATGTTACTAGGTTGCTAGCGAGCTTCAGGCCAGACCCAAGTTAATATGTTATACAATATTACTAGGTTGCTAGCGAGCTTCAGGCCTGACCCAAGTTATTATGTTATACAATGTTACTAGGTTGCAAGCGAGCTTCAGGCCAGACCCAAGTTAATATGTTATACAATGTTACTAGGTTGCTAGCGAGCTTCAGGCCAGACCCAAGTTAATATGTTCTACAATGTTACTAGGTTGCTAGCGAGCTTCAGGCCAGACCCAAGTTAATATGTTATACAATGTTACTAGGTTGCTAGCGAGCTTCAGGCCTGACCCAAGTTAATATGTTATACAATGTTACTAGGTTGCTAGCGAGCTTCAGGCCAGACCCAAGTTAATATGTTATACAATATTACTAGGTTGCTAGCGAGCTTCAGGCCTGACCCAAGTTAATATGTTATACAATGTTACTAGGTTGCTAGCGAGCTTCAGGCCAGACCCAAGTTAATATGTTCTACAATGTTACTAGGTTGCTAGCGAGCTCCAGGCCAGACCCAAGTTATTATTTTATACAATGTTACTAGGTTGCAAGCGAGCTTCAGGCCAGACCCAAGTTAATAGTTGATGCAATGTTTCAAGTTGGTTGCAGACCGGCCGTGCATCGTCAATGTGATTTATAGGATATTTATTTTTATCAGGATATATATTTTCTACCTGCAGGCTGCAGTGTTTGTTGTCTTTATGTAGGCTATTTTTACATAGTTGGAAATAGAAGTTACTTTGTAGGTTTGTATCATTTTAATTTAGATTTGGATATAATTTCGATTGACCACATGACAATGATGTAGAGATATGAAGACCTTATTGTAAATGAAATAAAACCACATGACAATGATGTGGAGATATGAAGACCTTATTGTAAATGAAATAAAACCACATGACAATGATGTGGAGATATGAAGACCTTGTTGTAAATTAAATACAACTGTTTCATGAAAACCAGAACAGGCAGATCTGTCGAAATGGAAGGATATATGGTCGTTCCACATGAGAAAGGTGTCCGACTCCTCGTGTAGCCTGTTTACCGGCACCTTCAGGAGAGCAGTGGAAGGATATATGGTCGTTCCACATGAGAAAGGTGGCCGACTCCTCGTGTAGCCTGTTTACCGACACCTTCAGGAGAGCAGTGGAAGGATATATGGTCGTTCCACATGAGAAAGGTGGCCGACTCCTCGTGTAGCCTGTTTACCGGCACCTTCAGGAGAGTAGTGGAAGGATATATGGTCGTTCCACACGAGAAAGGTGGCCGACTCCTCGTGTAGCCTGTTTACCGACACCTTCAGGAGAGCAGTGGAAGGATATATGGTCGTTCCACATGAGAAAGGTGTCCGACTCCTCGTGTAGCCTGTTTACCGGCACCTTCAGGAGAGTAGTGGAAGGATATATGGTCGTTCCACATGAGGAAGGTGGCCGACTCCTCGTGTAGCCTGTTTACCGGCACCTTCAGGAGAGTAGTGGAAGGATATATGGTCGTTCCACATGAGAAAGGTGGCCGACTCCTCGTGTAGCCTGTTTACCGGCACCTTCAGGAGAGTAGTGGAAGGATATATGGTCGTTCCACATGAGAAAGGTGGCCGACTCCTCGTGTAGCCTGTTTACCGGCACCTTCAGGAGAGTAGTGGAAGGATATATGGTCGTTCCACATGAGAAAGGTGGCCGACTCCTCGTGTAGCCTGTTTACCGACACCTTCAGGAGAGTAGTGGAAGGATATATGGTCGTTCCACATGAGAAAGGTGGCCGACTCCTCGTGTAGCCTGTTTACCGGCACCTTCAGGAGAGTAGTGGAAGGATATATGGTCGTTCCACATGAGGAAGGTGGCCGACTCCTCGTGTAGCCTGTTTACCGGCACCTTCAGGAGAGTAGTGGAAGGATATATGGTCGTTCCACATGAGAAAGGTGTCCGACTCCTCGTGTAGCCTGTTTACCGGCACCTTCAGGAGAGTAGTGGAAGGATATATGGTCGTTCCACATGAGAAAGGTGGCCGACTCCTCGTGTAGCCTGTTTACCGGCACCTTCAGGAGAGTAGTGGAAGGATATATGGTCGTTCCACATGAGAAAGGTGGCCGACTCCTCGTGTAGCCTGTTTACCGGCACCTTCAGGAGAGTAGTAGAAGGATATATGGTCGTTCCACACGAGAAAGGTGTCCGACTCCTCGTGTAGCCTGTTTACCGGCACCTTCAGGAGAGTAGTGGAAGGATATATGGTCGTTCCACATGAGAAAGGTGTCCGACTCCTCGTGTAGCCTGTTTACCGGCACCTTCAGGAGAGTAGTGGAAGGATATATGGTCGTTCCACATGAGAAAGGTGTCCGACTCCTCGTGTAGCCTGTTTACCGGCACCTTCAGGAGAGTAGTGGAAGGATATATGGTCGTTCCACACGAGAAAGGTGGCCGACTCCTCGTGTAGCCTGTTTACCGACACCTTCAGGAGAGTAGTGGAAGGATATATGGTCGTTCCACATGAGAAAGGTGGCCGACTCCTCGTGTAGCCTGTTTACCGACACCTTCAGGAGAGTAGTGGAAGGATATATGGTCGTTCCACATGAGAAAGGTGGCCGACTCCTCGTGTAGCCTGTTTACCGGCACCTTCAGGAGAGTAGTGGAAGGATATATGGTCGTTCCACATGAGGAAGGTGGCCGACTCCTCGTGTAGCCTGTTTACCGGCACCTTCAGGAGAGTAGTGGAAGGATATATGGTCGTTCCACATGAGAAAGGTGTCCGACTCCTCGTGTAGCCTGTTTACCGACACCTTCAGGAGAGCAGTGGAAGGATATATGGTCGTTCCACATGAGAAAGGTGTCCGACTCCTCGTGTAGCCTGTTTACCGGCACCTTCAGGAGAGTAGTGGAAGGATATATGGTCGTTCCACATGAGAAAGGTGTCCGACTCCTCGTGTAGCCTGTTTACCGACACCTTCAGGAGAGCAGTGGAAGGATATATGGTCGTTCCACATGAGAAAGGTGGCCGACTCCTCGTGTAGCCTGTTTACCGACACCTTCAGGAGAGTAGTGGAAGGATCTGTGAAAGTCAGCAGGAGAGTAATGGAAGGATCTGTGAAAACCAGCAGGAGAGTAATGGAAGGATCTGTGAAAGTCAGCAGGAGAGGAATGGAATGATCTGTGAAAGCCAGCAGGAGAGTAATGGAATGATCTGTGAAAGCCAGCAGGAGAGTAATGGAATGATCTGTGAAAGCCAGCAGGAGAGTAATGGAAGGATCTGTGAAAGCCAGCAGGAGAGTAGTGGAAGGATGTGTGAAAGCCAGCAGGAGAGTAATGGAAGGATCTGTGAAAGCCAGCATCAGAGTAGTGGAATGATCTGTGAAAGCCAGCATCAGAGTAATGGAAGGATCTGTGAAAGCCAGCAGGAGAGGGAGGAGAGTAGTTCGGTCAGGTTAAGGTTTTTTCATTCTGGTTATTTTGATCGATTGGTTGAAAGAAGAGATGACTTTCAGTCAGCCAAGATGTTTTTATGTCGGTGACAGCCCTAACATATTTTATATGTTTAAATTGTTTACATTGTGTTGTGGTGGTTATTTATTACATATATAGTGTTTGTGCCTGAGGCTGCTATTTAAAACAGGCTGCCGATGAAAGTGTTCAGCTGTTAGCCTTTTAGCCTGTTAGCATATTAGCGCTAGCCTCAACCTGATTTCATTAGCTGTAGATGAGCTAACAGCCTGTTAGCATGTTAGCAGTAGCCTCTATCAGCTTTAATTAGCTGTAGATGAGCTAATAGCCTGTTAGCATTTTAGCGCTGGCCTCTATCTGCATTCATGTCAATTACAGCAATTAAAGGATTTACATCCTGAATGGAGACAGATTTACATTAATTAGCTCATCTGACGCTTAAAGGGATTATTCTGCTCCTCTTCTCTTCTTCTGTTCTCCGCCTTTCTTTTGTCCTTTCTTTCCTTCTCTCTGTTTCACTTTTGTCCTTTCTTTCTTTCTCTCTCTCTTTCTTTGTCACTCTCTTTCTCTCTCTCACTCGTTCTCTCCGTCTCTGTGGTGAGTAGAAAGATGACACACTGCGTCAGGTGCGTTGATGTCAGAGAGAATGGCTTGTCACTCACTTGAATATGTGTTTGAAGACTACTAAACAGAGACTGGAGGCCTGAATGTGTGTTTGAAGACTACTAGACAGAGACTGGAGGCCTGAATGTGTGTTTGAAGACTACTAAACAGAGACTGGAGGCCTGAATGTGTGTTTGAAGAGTACTAAACAGAGACTGGAGGCCTGAATGTGTGTTTGAAGACTACTAGACAGAGACTGGAGGCATAAATGTGTGTTTGAAGACTACTAGACAGAGACTGGAGGCCTGAATGTGTGTTTGAAGACTACTAGACAGAGACTGGAGGCCTGAATGTGTGTTTGAAAAGTACTAAACAGAGACTGGAGGCCTGAATGTGTGTTTGAAGACTACTAGACAGAGACTGGAGGCCTGCATGTGTGTTTGAAGACTACTAGACAGAGACTGGAGGCCTGAATGTGTGTTTGAAGACTAATAACAGAGACTGGAGGCCTGAATGTGTGTTTGAAGACTACTAGACAGAGACTGGAGGCCTGAATGTGTGTTTGAAGACTACTAGACAGAGACTGGAGGCCTGAATGTGTGTTTGAATACTAATAACAGAGACTGGAGGCCTGAATGTGTGTTTGAAGACTAATAACAGAGACTGGAGGCCTGAATGTGTGTTTGAAGAGTACTAGACAGAGACTGGAGGCCTGAATGTGTGTTTGAAGACTACTAGACAGAGACTGGAGGCCTGCATGTGTGTTTGAAGACTACTAGACAGAGACTGGAGGCCTGAATGTGTGTTTGAAGACTAATAACAGAGACTGGAGGCCTGAATGTGTGTTTGAAGAGTACTAGACAGAGACTGGAGGCCTGAATGTGTGTTTGAAGACTACTAGACAGAGACTGGAGGCCTGAATGTGTGTTTGAAGAGTACTAAACAGAGACTGGAGGCCTGAATGTGTGTTTGAAGACTACTAGACAGAGACTGGAGGCCTGCATGTGTGTTTGAAGACTTCTAGACAGAGACTGGAGGCCTGAATGTGTGTTTGAAGACTAATAACAGAGACTGGAGGCCTGAATGTGTGTTTGAAGACTACTAGACAGAGACTGGAGGCCTGAATGTGTGTTTGAAGACTACTAGACAGAGACTGGAGGCCTGAATGTGTGTTTGAATACTAATAACAGAGACTGGAGGCCTGAATGTGTGTTTGAAGACTAATAACAGAGACTGGAGGCCTGAATGTGTGTTTGAAGACTACTAGACAGAGACTGGAGGCCTGAATGTGTGTTTGAAGACTACTAGACAGAGACTGGAGGCATGAATGTGTGTTTGAAGACTACTAGACAGAGACTGGAGGCCTGAATGTGTGTTTGAAGACTACTAGACAGAGACTGGAGGCCTGAATGTGTGTTTGAATACTAGACAGAGACTGGAGGCATGAATGTGTGTTTGAAGACTACTAGACAGAGACTGGAGGCCTGAATGTGTGTTTGAAGACTACTAGACAGAGACTGGAGGCCTGAATGTGTGTTTGAAGACTACTAGACAGAGACTGGAGGCCTGAATGTGTGTTTGAAGACTACTAGACAGAGACTGGAGGCCTGAATGTGTGTTTGAATACTAGACAGAGACTGGAGGCATGAATGTGTGTTTGAAGACTACTAGACAGAGACTGGAGGCCTGAATGTGTGTTTTAAGACTACTAGACAGAGACTGGATGCATGAATGTGTGTTTGAAGACTACTAGACAGAGACTGGAGGCCTGAATGTGTGTTTGAAGACTACTAGACAGAGACTGGAGGCCTGAATGTGTGTTTGAAGACTACTAGACAGAGACTGGAGGCCTGAATGTGTGTTTGAAGACTATTAGACAGAGACTGGAGGCCTGAATGTGTGTTTGAAGACTATTAGACAGAGACTGGAGGCCTGAATGTGTGTTTGAAGACTACTAGACAGAGACTGGAGGCCTGAATGTGTGTTTGAAGACTACTAGACAGAGACTGGAGGCCTGAATGTGTGTTTGAAGACTATTAGACAGAGACTGGAGGCCTGAATGTGTGTTTGAAGACTATTAGACAGAGACTGGAGGCCTGAATGTGTGTTTGAAGACTATTAGACAGAGACTGGAGGCCTGAATGTGTGTTTGAAGACTATTAGACAGAGACTGGAGGCCTGAATGTGTGTTTGAAGACTATTAGACAGAGACTGGAGGCCTGAATGTGTGTTTGAAGACTACTAGACAGAGACTGGAGGCCTGAATGTGTGTTTGAAGACTAATAACAGAGACTGGAGGCCTGAATGTGTGTTTGAAGACTATTAGACAGAGACTGGAGGCCTGAATGTGTGTTTGAAGACTACTAGACAGAGACTGGAGGCCTGAATGTGTGTTTGAAGACTAATAACAGAGACTGGAGGCCTGAATGTGTGTTTGAAGACTACTAGACAGAGACTGGAGGCATGAATGTTGTCAGCCTTCTGTGATGTCACCATAGAGAACGATAGAGGCCTCTGGTGTAGTCAACTGGGTGGGACTTCCCGACTTCAGTGGCTGATCCCTCCGGGTGACCCTGTTGGAGTCATGTCCAACCAGGTCATCAGGAGGGATCAGCCAATCGTGAAGAAGGAAATGTATTACTTCAAAATAGAGATAGCCTCAATGGCGCTGCCCGTGTGCTCACAGACGCCACAATGGGAAGTATGTCGGGATGCTTTCTCTATCATTCTCTATGGATGTCACCTCTTTATCAGTAGCAGAGCTACATTCTGATCAACCGTTTGTCAACAATTTATACCACTGCTGTCTGTCTGTCTGTCTGTCTGAGTGTCCTTTTGTCTGTCTGAGTGTCCTTTTGTCTGTCTGATGGGTGAGCAACTGAATGTTCTGTTAGAGAGAGAGAAGAGTCTTGTTAGAGAGAGATAATGAGGGAGATATGAAGTGACGATATGATGGGAGAGACAGTGAAAAGAGATTGAAGGAGATAAGTCTATTTTTAGAGTCTTATAAGATGGAGTAGGAAGGAGCGAAAGCAGAGAAAGAAAGTGAGAAGGAAAGTGATCATTTTGTGCACTTTGTGGCCATTTAACCTCAACGAGTCAGCAGTTGCTTGGGACACAGGGGGGGAGGGAGGGAGGGACGGAGGGAGGGAGTGAGGGAAGAGAGAGAGAGAGGAGGAGAAGTGGTCATTTTAGCACCTCCTGATCATGTTCTTAACCTTAAAGATTAAAGAGTCGGCAGTTAGATGAAGGGAGGGAGAGAAGAGAGAGTGTGTGAGGAGGGGAAGTGGTCATTTTAGCAGGATCTGACCATTATAGGTCTGACCATCTCCCATTATAGACCTCTAACCTCAATGATTTATACCTGTCAAACACACACACACACACACACACACACACACACACACACACACACACACACACACACACACACACACACACACACACACACACACACACACACACACACACACACACACACACACACACACACACACACACACACACACGCACCCATCTCACACACACACCCATCTCACACACACACACACACATTCACACTATATTGCACGATCCACGCATACAGGTCAACACGTCAAAACAAAGCACAATACATGTGACAGGTGAAACCATCAACGGCCTGACAATCCATTTCACTCTTCAGTAAACACACAGAGGGGCTGCGACTGAACATCCCGAGAAATCAGATTCCGTTAGATTCCCGAGCGCATGTACACACACACACACACACACACACACACACACACACACACACACACACACACACACACACACACACACACACACACACACACACACACACACACACACACACACAAGAGAAGACTGGCATAGAGGAGGGAGAGAGAGAAGACTGGCATAGAGTAGAGAGAGAGAAGACTGGCATAGAGGAGGGAGAGAGAGAAGACTGGCTTTGAGGAAGGAGAGAGGAGAGAGAAGATTGGCACAGAGGGGAGAGAGAGAGAAGACTGGCGTAGAGGAGAGAGAGAGGAGAGAGAAGACTGGCTTTGAGGAGGGAGAGAGAGACGACTGGCTTTGAGGAGAGAGAGAGAGAGAGGGAGAGAGAGAGAAGACTGGCATAGAGGAGGGAGAGAGGAGGTAGAGAGAAGACTGGCATAGAGTAGAGAGAGAGGAGAGAGAAGATTGGCATAGAGGAGGGAGAGAGAGAAGACTGGCTTTGAGGAGGGAGAGAGAGAGAAGACTGGAATAGAGGAGAGAGCGAGGAGAGAGAAGACTGGCATAGAGGAGAGAGAGAGGAGAGAGAATACTGGCATAGAGGAGAGAGAGAGGAGAGAGAAGACTGGCATAGAGGAGAGAGAGAGGAGAGAGAAGACTGGCATAGAGGAGAGAGAGAGAGAGAGATGACTGGCATAGAGGAGAGAGAGAAGAGAGAGAAGACTGGCATAGAGGAGAGAGAGAGAGAGAGAGAGAGATGACTGGCATAGAGGAGAGAGAGAAGAGAGAGAAGACTGGCATAGAGGAGAGAGAGAAGAGAGAGAAGACTGGCATAGAGGAGAGAGAGTAAAGAGTTATACTCATGTTAACACACACATCAGAGATTGAGAGACAGAGAGAAAGAGAGAGACAGACAGAGAGGGAGAGAGACAGAGACAGAGAGAGGTAAGTGTCAGTTGGTAGCTGGTAAATATTACCCATAACCCTCGGCTGTGTGTGTACCAGCTGGTCTTTCTCTAAGGCCAGAGTGTGACCATGTAAGCTACTGACACACACAGTCTGTAGTTTTCCATAATGCAAACCAGAGGGGCATGTCGCTGGGTCTGTCACCTTGGCAACCTGATGACAACATGGCTACATGAAACTGTCTTTCCCTGAGTGGTGAGGTGTGTGTGTGTGTAACTTTGAGGGAGTGTGTGTGTGTGTGTGTGTGTGTGTGTGTGTGTGTGTGTGTGTGTGTGTGTGTGTGTGTGTGTGTGTGTGTGTGTGTGTAACTTTGAGGGAGTGTGTGTGTGTGTGTGTGTGTGTGTCTGTTGGTGTGTTTCTCAGAATTTTCTACACTTGGTGTTCCTCTTTCAAAAAAGAGCAGCACGACACAGACCATCACCTCAACACACACACACACACACACACACACACACACACACACACACACACACACACACACACACACACACACACACACACACACACACACACAGACACAGACACAGACACAGACACAGACACACAGACACAGACACACAGACACAGACACACAGACACACAGACACACAGACACACAGACACACACAGGTAATGAAGCAAGATGTATGTAACACATTCCCCAGTCTCAGTGGTGGAATATTCATTAACAACTTTCTATGGCTGATTTTGAACGTGTAAAGTTTTAAACCAGAGGCTGATGCCTCCACACTGTCCTCGTCCACATCACCCTGGCAGAATGACACCTACCTGGAGGTGACTGCGCTCACTGATGACCCCTAGTGGCCGGTTTACACGTCATCTCCCGACGTCCGCAGACATGGATGGACGTTGACTAGTGACATGTATCAGGGTGGTCGGCCAGGGGATATGAATAGTGACTTGTATCAGGGTGGTCGGCCAGGGGATATGACTAGTGACTTGTATCAGGGTGGTCGGCCAGGGGATATGAATAGTGACTTGTATCAGGGTGGTCGGCCAGGGGATATGACTAGTGACTTGTATCAGGGTGGTCGGCCAGGGGATATGAATAGTGACTTGTATCAGGGTGGTCGGCCAGGGGATATGAATAGTGACTTGTATCAGGGTGGTCGGCCAGGGGATATGAATAGTGACTTGTATCAGGGTGGTCGGCCAGGGGATATGAATAGTGACTTGTATCAGGGTGGTCGGCCAGGGGATATGAATAGTGACTTGTATCAGGGTGGTCGGCCAGGGGATATGAATAGTGACTTGTATCAGGGTGGTCGGCCAGGGGATATGAATAGTGACTTGTATCAGGGTGGTCGGCCAGGGGATATGAGAAAGCGATAGAAACAGCATCTCCCATGATATATACAGTGTGTGTGTGTGTGTGTGTGTGTGTTCTGCATGTTGAGCAGATGGACTCGAGTCCCATTACCCACAATCCCCTATGGAACCCCTTAACATTGGCCGGTGACATTATCATTAACCCAGCAGACGCCATGACATCATCCTTATCGCCCAGAGACCTGGTTATTCCCCTTCCCTCCTCAC